>NC_057805.1:415397170-415409290 GCF_018294505.1 Triticum aestivum | reverse complement strand
AGGAGGTCCGTTTTGTCCGTTTTGCGGTACGCCACACCCCTCCCGATCAACAGGACCCCCGTTTCGACCGTAGGAGGTCCGTTTCCTCCTTTTTGTGGTACGCCACACCCCTCCCGATCAACAGGACCCTGTTCCGAACGTAGGAGGTCCGTTTCCTCCGTTGTGCGGTACGCCAGGCCTCGTTTCCATCGCCTGTTCCATCCAAGCCCTCCCGATGAACATGACCACGCATTCCGTTCCGACCCAGCCGGTTGGCTCCCACGCGTTCCGTTGCCTCCCGATGAACACGACGCATTCCGTTGCCTCCCCATGAACACGACGCATTCCGTTGCCTCCCCATGAACACGACGACGACGCTGTTTCTCCGTTCCGACCCAGCCATGTACACGAGCCCTGGCCGTACGTATGCGCGAGTAGGCGTTCGAGACCCCGCCCGTATGTACACATACATGGCTGTATTTTCTTTCTTGCACCCTGGCCGCTGTACGTACGTGTACATGCTACATGCGCGCCTCTACTACGACACGTACGCGCCTCTACTACGACACGTGCGCGCCTCTACATCCACCAGTATATATGTATGTACACGTTCGTGACCAGAATGACAACGCTACGTACGCTTCGACCAGGTGGGTCCCGACTGTCAGGCACTTCCTTGCCTGCGAAGATGTAGCTGGTGGGTCCCAACAGTTAGGGGGGCGAATCATTTTTTTTGCTCGGACGCACTTCCTTGCGTGCGAAGATGTAGCTAGCGGGTCCCAGCAGTCAGGGGCAAACGTTTTTTCATGAAATACGATGGCCCGTCTGGTGGGTCCCCGCTGTCAAATGGAGGAATAATTATTTTGCACGTAATAAGGAGGCACTTCCTTGCTGCGGCCGTGGACCCAGCTGTCAGCCTCTCCACGTATAGTCCACGTCCGATGGAAGCCGTTCCTTGACCACGTTGACGACGCCGCGCCGAGAGCACCAGGGCGGTGGACGACTGCGAGGCCTAGGAAGGGGACGACGCGGAGCCGGGGAAGACGCGGCAGTGGATGCCCACGCGTAGAGGAGTACGAGGGTTCACTGGTTCGCTGCGGTGTGAGGCTGCCGTCGCCACAGAATAACAGGGGGTG
This sequence comes from Triticum aestivum, assembly GCF_018294505.1. NCBI lineage: Eukaryota > Viridiplantae > Streptophyta > Magnoliopsida > Poales > Poaceae > Triticum > Triticum aestivum. The sequence goes on along the minus strand of NC_057805.1, from coordinate 415,408,175 downwards.
TGGGTGAGTAGAGGGATGGCCTGGCTAGCGGTGGGAGTAGTAGGGGGCGGTGAGGCCTCCGCCGCATCGCAGCCGGCCACGGGAGGCAGGAGCACGAGGCACGACCGGCGCTGGTTTGGGCGGCTGGAGCAAGAAGACCAGAGGTTGAAGAAGCACTACGGCCGTTGGATGGACATCGTACGGTCACTGGAGCTAGAATCGTGCATATTGACTAAGTTGACAAAGCCCTCCGTCCCCGTCAACTTAGTAGGCCCACAAGTCAGCCTGCCACTATACTGGGTCCCAGCTAACAGGGGAGTATTCATTTTTTTGTGCGTAATAAGGAGGCACTTCCTTGCGTGCGAAGATATAGCTGGTGGGTCCGAGCTGTCAGCGGCGGTAACATTTTTTTCGCGAAATACAGAGGCCCTTTCGGTGGGTCCCTGATGTCAGGTGGAGGAACCATTACTTTGCGCGTAATAAGGAGGCATTTCCTTGCGTGCGGCCGTGGACCCAGCTGTCGGCCTCTCCACGTACAGTCCACTTCAGACGCATGTCGATCGTTGACCACGTTGACCAGGCCGCGCCGAGAGCACCAGGGCGGTGGACGACAGCGAGGCCTAGGAAGGGAACGACACGGAGGCAGGGAAGACTCGGCAGTTGTTTCCCACGCGGAGGGGAGTACGACTGTACGAGGGTTTACTGGTTCGTCTGCCGTCGCCGAAGAATAACAACAGGTGTGGGTGAGTAGAGGGATGGCTAGGCCAGCGATGGGAGTACGGTGGGGCGGTGAGGCCTGCGCGGCAGCAGAGCCAGCCGCGGGGAGGAGGGAGCAGGCAGTCCCGCCGGCGCTTGTTTGAGCGGCTGGAGCAGGAAGAGCAGAGATTGAAGAAGCACGACGGCCGTTGGATGGCCATCCAACAGTCACTGCTTGTGCGTTAACTTTTTTTAGGAAAGCCTCAAATCTGTGGAAAACAGCATACAGCCCATCTGCCATTATTTCTAATAATTTACAGCCCATTTGCTAATTATTAAGGTTTTTTTGGAGCCCATATTCTTTTTGTTAGCATTACAGCTCATATTGTGGCCACGGTTAAAAAATTATACGAAATTTTGCATATTTCGGTGCGGTCCGAACTGTTTTTAATCCCGAAATTTCGACTCACATTCAAACTGATTTTAAAAAGAAATGTATATCAATATAAAATCCAACAGATTCTCCACGCTTGATGTGTTTTAAAAATGTACATCCCATTTCTCATTATTGATGGGCCATTTTCTCGGCCAGCCGAATGAAAGCTCTCCTCGTCTTGAAAGATTTGCAGCCCAACAGGCCTGACAAAGCGACTTACTTGGCAAATCACAAAAAACTGGGCTGTGGCCATGGACCCAGCTGTCAGCCTCTCCACGTACAGTACTCTTCCGATGGAAGTCGTTCCTTGACCACGTTGACCACACCGCGCGGAGAGCACCACGGCGGTGGACGACGGCGAGGCCTAGGAAGGGGACGACCCGGAGCCGGGGAAGACGCGGCAGTGGGAGCCCGCGCGAAGAGGAGTACGAGGGTTCACTGGTTCGGCTGCGGTGTGAGGCTGCCGTCGCCGCAGGGCCTAGCCAGCGGTGGGAATAGTAGGGGGCGGTGAGGCCTCCATGGCAGCACAGCCGGCCACGGGAGGCAGGAGCATGCGGCACGACCGGCGCTGCTTTGGGCGGCTGGAGCAAGAAGACCAGAGGTTGAAGTAGCACTACGGCCGTTGGATGGACATCGTACGGTCACTGGAGCTAGAATCGTTCATATTGACTAAGTTGACAAAGCCCTTCGTCCCCGTCAGCTTAGTAGGCCCACAAGTCAGCCTCCCACCAAGGTGGGTCCCAGCTAGCCGGGGGAGTACTCATTTTTTTGTGCGTAATAAGGAGGCACTTCCGGTGGGTCCGAGCTGACAGCGGGGGGAACATTTTTTCGTGAATTCGGTGGCCCGTCAGGTGGGTCCCAGCAGTCAGGGGGCAAACTTTTTTCGCAAAATACGGTGGACCGTCCAGTGGATCCCTGCTGTCAGCCTCTCCACGTACAGTATACTTCCGATGGAAGTCGTTCCTTGACCACGTTGACCTTGCCGTGTTCCGTTGCATGCATGCGTCCATGGGCGTGGTGCGTCCCCACTGTCAGCCTCTCACGTACAATCATCTTCCGATGACTCTCGGTTGTTGACCATGTTGACCACACCGTGCCGAGCGCACCCAGACTAGAACGACCCGGAGATGGGGAAGACGGGGCAATGGAGTCGCAGATGGAGAGGAGTGGGAAACTTCACTGGTTCGGGTGCGCAGCACAGCTGCGGTGCCGCCCACGGGAGACAGGAGCAAGAACAGAGGTTGAAGAAGGAGCACGGCTGTTGGATTAACATCCAACGGTCCAGCTACTAGAATCATTTGTTGATTAAGTTGACAAAGCCGTGCGTACACGTCCGCTTAGTAGGCCCACAAGTCAGTCACCAAATCTGACGGGTCCCAGCTGTCAACGGGATGAATAATTTTTTTCGCAAAACAAGGAGGCACTTCCTTCCGTGCGAAGATATAGCCGGTGGGTCCCAGCTGTCAGGTGGAGGAAACATTTTTTCAGCTTAATAAGGAGGAGCTTTCCTTGCGTGCGACCATGGACCTCGTGGGTCCTAGCCGTCAGGCTCTCCACGTACAGTCCTCTTCCGATGACTCTCGTTTGTTGACCACGCCGCACCGAACGCGGTGAGGCGGTGGACGACGGCGAGGCCCCGGACGGGAACGACTCAGAGATGGGAAAACGCGGCAGTGGAGTCGCAGATTGAGAGGAGGAGAAGGGTTATAACTGGTTCTGTTGTGGCGTGGGGCTGTAGTCTGTGGAGAATAACAGGAGGTGTCGAGGGGTGGAGGGATAGCCTGGCCGGTGGTGGGGTAGCGCTTCACAGCGATGCGTGCTAAGCAGAGCCGCTAGCCGCCGGAGGCCAGACCAGGTGGTCCCGGCGACGCTGGAGGAAGAAGACGAGAGATTAAAGGTGCATGCCGGCCGTTGGATATAAATCCAATGGCTGTGGATGACACAATCATTTATTGACCAAGTTGACAACGCCCTGCGTAGGCTTCGACCTATTGGCCCACATGTTAGCCTGCAAAAATGTGGCATATATTTAACCCATGTTTTCTAGAATGTACAGTCCATTTGCTGGGCTGGGTGAACAAATAATTTCGCGTCAATTAGGCCCATTTATATTTTCTAAGAAATCCCAGCCCATTTGCACTTCCTTGAAATACACGTATTAGGTGGGCTCGTTATATATATAATGTTATGTTAGAAGGAGCAATTAATATCAAAGAATAAACCGGAGAGGCACATTTTTTATATATATAATTAAGAAATTAGCGAGTTATTGCTCAAAAAAAATGAGCGCGTTATTATTAAATTGGTCCTTAAAATCTTCGCAAGCTTTTGTACGCAATCACCAGGATTTTCCTTGCCTGTGAGTCAAAAACAACCAGGATTTTCCTTGCCAACTTCCGTTAAACATTTACTTTTATAAGTTAATAACACGTGGGATGTTTTTATAATGTAATATAAGTCTCTACAAAATATACGATAATAGTAATAATATAAATATATATAATGTGGTTAGAAGGGAAAACATAAATTGGACACAACATTACTTTTATAAGAGACCCGCGTTTTATACCCCACATTAGGCATACTAACAAGTTCACACACAAATACAACAGAAAAGGTAAACATCCATATCAAACTCAGGTTCACAGGACACGTTCATATTCATAGCCAACATTCACTATCAACAACTCAAAAGATTCATATATACACAAGCTCAGCATATCTATGCATCCAAATGATTGATAGATCACACGACAATATTCATACATAATTCACAAAAAGATCCAGATATACACATGTTCAGTATGTTTATGCATCCAAATGATTGAGATCACAGCCAATATGATCCATGGACGAACTTTAATTACCTAGGGTACAGACTGGTAAATGGTGTTCAATCGGAGGTACTTCTTGCTAAAATTAGTTTTTGTACAAGTAAACTTTCGAGTACATAAGAGGCAGCACAGACAATCTGAACTTTGCTTGTAGGTTTATCCTCAAATAGTGGCCTCGTGCCGAGGGAGGTTTGAGCAACTTGGCCACTACTTTCATCCAACTAGTTTACCGGCTCATCTTGGTCCTGTATCTCGCCAAAATTCTACATTGCAGACGAGAAAGGGGGCGGTTGAGAAAATGAACCACCCAAATTTTTTGTGCAGTTCAACTGAAATGGAGCATCCTTGGCGTGCAGAATGATTAAGTGCCAGATGAATATACGCGTCAACCAACTTGTCTGGAATCTTTAGACTCCATGCCATATAGTTCGCTACCATATGCGCCGATAACCAAAAGGCACAAGTTGGGACCAAAGACTGAACTGCGTTTTTCTGGGCCATGCACCAAGCAATATTTTTGGCGTTCACTCTCCTAATACTTGGAGTTTGACAATTGGTTGACGCCGGTTGATACTCGATGAATATAGGCACTTCTTGTCAACATCGATGCTTGTCTGAGTGAACTTTGGAGTACATAGCAGCAGCATAAGTACCTGTCCATCTGATCATTTTGTGCAGTTCTACTAAAATCACCCGATGTAATGATTTGCCTGCGAGTTCAGGCTCCAAATTACTCCTTTATGAAATCGGCAAACAGTAGCACAATACCAAATTACCAATACATATGACAGGCACAATAATCAGGATAAAGACCAGTACCAACCTGTGTGAGGTAGCATATCAATTACTATTTCCTTTGACTGGAAGCCGAGATAAGCCAAGCGACTGACAACAAAGGAAGAAAGCAAGCGGAGATTAGCGACTGACAGGAAAGGACGGAAGCTGTCGAGGCAATGAAGCACCCAAAGTTTTTGTGCAGTTCCACCAAAATCGAGCATCCCTGTTGGCACATATATTGAGAGAGTGAGATTACTGTAATAGTGGGACTAGTTGATGAAACATACACTAACAAATAGAAGCACCCTCATTATCTGAATGGGTAAAGTTAGCAACATAGTAGTCTTGCTTAAAGAGAGGTATTAGTTTATTTAATCAGTCCCAATTAGCTCAACTCAACACTCAAAGCATTGCCATTTATCATAGGTTGCAAAACTTTAACGTGCAAAGATAAAGGAGTTTCTCATGACAGTAGCACGATACAAATAGAGATGACAGCAAACTAATATGGATGAAGGCCTTAGGCCCGTACCAACCTGAGAAAAAAAGCTTATTCATGTAGTCCCATAAGAGATGATAAAGCACTCACTGGAATCACACAATAGTATATATTTTTTGCACTTCAAATGTATAGTTGAAATCACTCTTGTTTACCAGTGCTGAGATTATATCGAAAGATTATCAAGAACTTCCACCAGAGTTAAAGCACTGGCTGGGATACAGTTCATTATATTGTCTTGTGTAGTTCCACTAAAATGTATGATTGGCACAACATGATCCCTGTTTGCACAAGTAGGAACAAGGTGAAACCTTCATTAGCTTAGTGAGAAAGGATAGGAAGACATTAGCATATTACTCAAATAGTAGCATCAAATTCATGATGGACAATACGCAAAACATTGCCTCATTGAACCAATGGCAATAAATTGACATGCAAAACAATAGCACTATTATGTCATGACACTAATAATATTCCCTCCCTGCTCCACCACATGATTCACCTCCATAGACAAACATACACACGTACATGACTCAGCATAGGGTCCTACTAAAGATTTGTTTAACTCCAACAGGAAAATTAGGCAGTAATAAATTAGTGGTACTTAAGTACTCCTAATTAATTAAGTGAGACAGCAGAAGTGGAAGGGCTCCCTGGAGGATCGTCTCACATGTAAGGTAGTCGTTGTCGGAGCCCTTGAATGGCCTCGACTGAGGCCTCTGGCTTCAGCAAGATCGCCTTGGCACTGTTTATTCTTCTTCTTCTTCCTCTTCATGCTCTGTTTCTCTTTCTCCTCACCAGTTGGTGAAACCAAGTACATGATTGGCCTTCTAATTCAGAATTGGTTTTGTCAGTGAGGGAGTACAAGTGTACTAGTAAAAAACATCATTATTTTCTCATGGCAGTCGGAAAATAGAGATGAACACATGCATTAAATATCATTCTTACCTAAAGGAAGGTTATGGCGCCAATATGGATGATGAGGATTGGAACACAGATCTCCCTTTGTGCAGTTCCACCAAAATGAACCAACTGTTCCATTCTGACATTCTAGTTAAACAGCACAAAAGTCACTTCTTTTAAGAAGAGTTTTGTGCAGTGCACCAAAAGGTCACAACAGCAACCAGGTGAATTGGATATCCCTGTTTGCACAAAAAGGCACAGAGGAAACAGTCAGAGTCTCAAACAATTACAGGCAAAAACATTTGGCTAAACTTGTCATGGCTTATAACAGTGGCATGGCTTCATTTTTACCAGGGACATTAGATTAAGAACAACTAAGGCTGCGTTCGGTTCACAGGTTTGGTGCAGGATTTTCGTAGGAACACAATTCCTACGGTATTCTTTCCCTTCCAACCGTTCGGAACACGGGAAAGGTGAAAAGTGTTTCATAGGAAAGCTGTCTGGTAGTACTGATTCCATAGGATTAGAAACATCCATGCGCTGCTCATTTTTTGGGCGGAAGCCCGAGGCAGGCGCTCGCTGCCATGCATTAGACAGGTTGCTGTGCTGTGTTGCCGGAATAAAAAAATCAACCTATGTGTGGTACATGAGGTGAGGACAAGAGTAGTCACTGTGCAGCTGAATAAACAAATAGCATCTCATACTGCCAAGCATGCTACTCTAAAAAAACAAATCTGTACATTTCATAGTCCATCCGAACACATTCTCTTGAGAGTTTCCTCCGGTTCGCTGTTCCATAGTTTTATACCTACATTCCTTTCCTATTCCTCTATTTTCATCAAGACCTATGTTTTCTGCCCCTTTATTCCGAACGGAGCCTAAATATTTGGTATAAGGGCATGGGACAGTGGGTGCACCAGCAGTCCAGCACCATGTACGTAAACAGGGGCATAAAGTGGTGATTCATAGTTTGTTGCCCCGAGAAACAAACATCCAAGAAACATATCTGGGTTGGTCCCATTTTTGTTCACTCTAGCCACCTACTCCTATGTGTGGATAGCAAATCTAGTCTTGGTCATACCACTATGTACAGCGTTACCCCTATATTTCCCTTTTCGACCAAGAGACCGGTTGGATGACCAGTCTGTACTACTTTCACCCCCTTTCCTTCCTGTTTTTACCAAGTCCGATGTACATACTAAATTCCCCCAGCCCCACTTTATTTCTTGTTTGAACCAAGTACTCCCTCCGTCCAGAATTACTTGTCATCAAAATGGATGTTTCTAGAACTAAAATACATCTAGATACATCCATTTCAATGACAAGTATTTTCGGACGGAGGGAGTACAAGATTCGACTCCATGAAGTAGCTTTACCTCTAACAACAGAAGAAAAAAATGTGACGTTGGACCATCCGATCGAGAGGGGCTGAGAGGTAGAAAATGATGCACATGCAGCAATGTAGCGAGCTGGGGAAGTAGAGCTAAGGCGGTTTCGAACGAAGATATACCTGAAGGTCGTCGGGATGTGGATAGGTGGTCGGCGGGAGGCCGGATCCACCCACAGGCAACGACAAAGGGATCGGAGGACCTCCCGCGCCGGCGCTCGGCCAGAGATAACGGTGCCGCCGGCAGTGGGTCTCCTCCCTCGCTGTCGACGACGGCCTAAACGCTGCCCCTCCTCCCCTTCACCAGCGGAGGGGGATACGTCCGGATCTGTAACCAGCGGTGAGGATAGAAAGCCAGTGTTTTTTGAAGGGAGAAAGACAATGTTACTACCCCTATCTTGTTTAGATCTGGAGAGGATGAGAGTGTGTGAATAGAGCAACCCTAGCAAGCAAGCGCGGAGGCTCCGGCCTATATATACGTAGTGGGGTACTTTTCCTTTTTCACTCCATCAAAACAATTGTTTAAAATTGTGTACTACTACATGCCAGGTCGCGGGTTTTTTAGTTGTTGATTGTTTTTTGAGATAGCTACCCGCTTGTTCCAAGTGGTGTTACGGTGTGCCAGGTCGCACTTTGTATCGTTCAAGTCTGGTACTACAAGTCCCTCCATTAAATGAACAACCACCCCCTCGTAAAAATTGTGAACGAGCCCACGGCTAAAATTAGCGGAAACGTGGGTTGCCCCAACATGCATTATTATTTATATTTCTACTACCTCCGTTCCTAAATATAAGTCTTTTTATAAGCCACACCTAAGACAAGAATTTTTTTATTAGCAGTGAACCCCAGATGTCATAGACACAAAAATTGTGGCAAGATTCCCTTAGGCAAGCCAAAGTGTGTCTAACAATTTGAGCAACTCAGGTTAGGCAAGTGTGGGAAAAATAATGTGGCAACATAAGACAAACATAGTCACAATCCAAACAACCCCGTAATTTTTTGTGACATGCATGAAAATTTGGTTAGTTAAATTTATAGTCAAAATTTGGCAAGGTGCATCAAATCAACACATGCAAGTATCAAAAGGAAAGTCACGGCATGCATGCATGCGTTGTACTCCCTCCGTTTCCAAATATAAGTCTTTTTAGAGATTGCAACAAGTGACTACATACGAAGCAGAATATGTCTACTCCTACATACGAAGTAGTCCATTTGAAATGTGTAAAAAGACTTATATCGAGTGCAGTGCTTTGATGCGGATCTTGCTACTTTTGTTTGATAGTGAATCATGCGATGAATCAGGCGAACCCTCTCCGAGTTATGGAAACAGATGTATCCTCACCGGCTTTTGATGTAATATATGGCATGCTTAGATGTAAGTTTGAACTATTTATCATATCAACAGGGCTTGTTTGATGATTCTTGGTGTTAGTAGGCTAGCTACTGTGCGAGCTATAGTACTTGCAAAACACTCACCGAAGAGAAACATTGGGGCTGATGAGCTCGTGGTACGCTTATACTTATCCCTCGTCGATCGACCAATAGCCCTAGCTCCTAAAATTGTAGGCTTAGCGATCGATCAGACAATAGTCGACATACATTCAGGCCTCATTTGGTTCATAGGGTAGGAAAATCGTAGCAAAAGTACAGAGAACGTGCAACACAAAATCATAGCAGTGCAGAGACGTACTCCCTCCGTTCCAAAATAGATGACCTAGGCGGGCTAGTTTGGCCTAGTGGGTTTCAGTGATATGACTTGGTACAGTACCGTCCAGTCTTCGCGTGTGGTAGCAGTATTGCGGGTACAGTAAGTTTTGAAGCGGAATTCAACGAAGTCATGATGGTTCCTTCGTCCGAACAACTTACAGTGGGAAAGGTTGGGCCTGCGATACGACCGGGGTAGACCAGGATAATTTTGTGCATGGTAGGCGGACCAGGATGGTCGACGTCCCACATGTCGGCGAATGAAAGTATTCTTTTCGATATAGAGGACGAGCAACGAGTATTCATTGTTTATTTTTGATGAAAGCTATTGTCTCCACTGTTACGACGGAGGAGTGTGAAACACGGCAGCCCAGTGAACTTGGCATGTGCACCACTCCCTCCTTCCTCATGTAATGCCCAGGTTACAGCTTTTTCTCACTTTCTCTCTATCTATTTCCTCTCAAATGTTTTTTACCTTTCTTTTTTTAAGACACAATTGTTTTGTATGCCTTTTTTTAGAATTATTTTTTTATACCTAGGAGCACGTGTAGAGACAGGCTCTTGCAGAGCCCACTCCTTGACTTTGTCAATGCCTCTCTCTCCTCCACATAAGGAGTACTACTTGCTATGCATGCATGCGGCGGGCAGCTGGCGTCTCTAGGGGCCAGGGCGGTGAGAGCGGGCTCCGGAAGTGGTCCGGACTCCAGCATGGCCCACCTCACATTATCACCATATATTTCTTGGAGTCCGTGTGCGGTGGGCGGGCGATCTCTTCTCCCTCCCCCGTGTCTCTCTTCTTAGCCGACGCCCGCCGAGCGATTAGATTTCGGCTATCGACGGTTTATTCAATTATGGTCCCACATGTCAGTGAAATTGCAAGACAACGCGTGTCCCCTCTGGTGAGCGGCGTGCAAGCCGGACTGTCAGGGTTGCGACGCGTACGAGTCGTAAGTGTGTCGCCTTTTCCTTAAGAACTTTCGAAGCATAACATTTTCGCGCGATCGATCGATAGAAATCCAGAACAAAATGACGAGGGCGGTGCTTTCCTGCTCGTTAGGCGGGCTAGTTCGAGTGATATGACGTGCTACAGTGCCGTCTACTTGCTCCATTTTTATGTAAGCAAGAGTTTACACTCTTACGCGGGAGGAGTGCGAAACACCGCGGATCTGATTTTGATCGAGGGATAACTGTTCCCTACCAAATAATGGAGGATTGTTAGCGATTATAGCATGATAGTTAGGGCATCTCCAGCGCTGGCCCACAAATTTACACCGGCATCTGTCCGAGGACACTGATGGATGCCATCCGATGCTGCCCGCATACCTTTCGACAACTATATGAACTAACCGGACGAAATTCGTGCAAACAAAGCAATTTTCAAATTAATCGGATGAAATTCATTACATTTCGAAAACTTTTCCTACAAACTGGACGAAATTCATTACATATTTCACACAAACCATACTAAAACCTACTGTAAACCTAATCTAAACGATCGCCGGCGCCCGACCACCATGTCCGGCCATGAACCCGAGAAAGCCGGCCATTGCCTTTGCCTCCTCCTCATCTGCCTCGATAACCTCCTCCTTCGGAGCACAAGGTTCTGAAGATTTCCGCCTCCACGTCGCCGTCAAGCGGCTAATCGGCCGCCGATGTTTACCCCACCAAGCTTGGCGTCGACTGAGTGGAGTAGCGGTGGCCTTCCCGGGACCAGAGCGGCGGCGACCTACCGTGTACTACTCTTCCTCGCTGTCGGCTGCGCCCGCGCACGCGCGCCGGCTTCGTGGTCG
>NC_057805.1:415391734-415396962 GCF_018294505.1 Triticum aestivum | reverse complement strand
CCTGCGACAGTACGTCGAAGAGAGCTTTGGAGCGCGCCCGGAGCGGAGCCGCCGATATCCCTTGTCTGCTCCTGCGACAGTACGTCCAAGAGAGCTTTGGAGCGCCAGGAGGCCATGGTTGAAGTGGTGCCGACAGAAGGAAGGGACCGGAGGAGAATACGTGTGGGTCTTTGGCTATGGCTGGGAGCTGGGGCTCAAGTTAATATAGCGGGCGAATGGCAATGAGCCGCGGCAGACGGATGGACAACTGGCGCCGGAGTAGGTTCGTCGGGCATGAATGCGGACGCTGCTTCAGTGACTTAACTGCAGATGCGTTTGGGTTACTGACATGTGGGCCCAACGGGCATCTGGCCCGCATGTCAGTGACACACCAATTGCACCTGCAGTTAAGTCCGGTAAATGCGGCATTGACATTCTGGAGAGATGGTGACCGTTTCAGGCGGGAAGCGCGCGCTAGCGATGGAAGGGGTTTCGGTGTGCAGTGGCACTAAGATCGGTCGCTCACGATAGTACATACTCCGTAACATACTACCATAGTACCCTCTCTAGCTTAGGCTGTTTTATAGATTGTCGTTGTGATGGACGATATACATGAGCAAGGCGGTCCGGGTATGACCGTTGGTGTTGAGCCAGGTGAATACATGCTCGGTGTTCGCGTAGGCCTCCATCAAACGTCTAAACAGTAATGTCAGGCACCGCCGGGGCGCGCAGGTGATGGGCTCGCCGTTTGCATTGCGCCATGAGCAAGACTTTGATTTAGAGGGCGACGTGCATGCATTAGCATGCTTTGACAGCGTGAGCGTGAGTGTCTGACGCGAAGTATTTCATTTTCATTTGGCTAACGAGGGTGCGTTGCAGCGACGAGTCCGTGGTTTGATTCCCCACATACGCATAATTTTGGTTTTTACAGTATTTCTTTCTCCATTGACAGGTAGGCCCGCGTAGATAGATAAAGAACACGAGTTGATGAGGCGCATGCGGACTGTTTGACTGGTCAACCAGACAAATACGGAGCTATACGCTGAGCCAGTGACCGTATAATCACCATATCTCGTATACAATGATCAAAGTGAGCTATCAAGACAAGTTCGATGACCGCCAATGCATTTTACTCGGTAATAAATGACCAGGATTGAAGGGGAATCCAAATTTGCTTCGTCTTCCGTCCTTGAGCTCTTGACAAACCAATGCACTATATGGTTGTCCGGCCACTCCACCCCAGAGCTCTCACCAAGCGTCGTTCATGCCACCGCGCTGCACACTAACCGGTAAGGCAGCGATGGCATCCCGCCGCGCCGAGTTCCTCGCCGCCCACGACCGCACACAAAATGGTAGGGAAGCGATGGCATCCCGCCGTGCCGAGTTCATCGCCGCTCGCGACCTCACAACTATGTGGGAGGAATTTGAAGATGCCAAGGCCGAATGGGCGGTAGAGCAAGAGGCGGCCAAAGCCGCACAGAGGGAGCGGAAAAGTCAGAAAGCGCTCAAGAAAAGAGAGGCCCGCCGCCGCAAGAAAGAAAAGGACGCACGCGCTGCTACAGAGAGGTCGGCGGAGATCCAAGCACGGTGGGGTGTGGCCGACAAAGCCGGGAAGGAGAACGACGGCGTCTGGCTAGCATGCGAGAAGTAGTAGTACTAGTAGTTAGTGTGTGTGTTTGTGTCTGAGTACGAGCATGTACCAATACTACTAGTTACTACTGTAGTTTTAGAGCAAATTACCAGTACATTAGCCTAGACTAAATGGAAAAATTCCAATCCTAAGCATCAAATGGCATCTCTTTCTCTATAGGAATTGAGATGCATGTCATCTCACTTCCTATGATTTTCATATTCCTATCCTATGAACGAAAGGAGGCCTCTGTTGGAGTAACTACTGTAGCTAGCAGTACTGCTGGTACAGTAGTTTTCTTCAAGAAGCGGAATTCAACGAAGTCATGATGATTCCTTCGTCCGAGCAACTTCAAAGTGGGAAGTGGGCCTGTGATTTGACGGCTCATTAGTCATTGTTACTGCGGCACGACGACCTGGGTGACTCTCCCTTGGAGTTCTGCTTGCATGGCAAGTGGACCAGGATGGTCGACGTCCCACATGTTGGCGAACGGAAGTATTCTTTCCGATATCGAGGAGCAAGGAAACCGTGTGGTATAGTATCACTGCTGATTGGTTCGCAAAAAATAGTATCACTGCCAATTTATAATTATTTTTTATTTCTGATGAATGCTAGCATTTCAACTCTTACGACGAAGGGTGCCAAACACGACACGTGCTGGATGTCCCACACGTCAGCGAAAGGAGTGGGACATGAACAACGTGGTAGAGCCCAGCGTAAAAAAAACAGCGTGGTAGAGCACCTCCACTTCTAGGTCGGAGACCACATGTAGTAGTACTTAGTGGTATGAACGATACAAAGTGCGATCCGGAGAGAAAGACACGTCTAGTTGGAAGGTCTCAGGGCATACACGTAAACAAATATAAAAGTTAATATGTGCCTCCAACTAACATAGTAGTAGTAGAGTACTTAGGCACGTACTCCATAACATCACCGTGCATTGCACGTACAACATTTAGTGGTAGTACGTAGTAAGAGACAAATGCCGCCCAAGAGTTCCCTTCTCGACCTACTTTTGGGTGTTTGGTAGAGTGTATGGAGGGTGCATGAGTCCACACTAGTTTAGCACAAATACACTAGAAGCATGCATGAAGAGAGCATGCATGAAGAGGGGTGTTGAGTTGAGCATGCATGAAGAGGGAACAACTATGCTGAGACGAGAACACAACCAAACACACCCTATATGCCACGCATGTTCATACCATTTGTGCCTTTCTACTTCACTTACTGCGCTACATTACTCAGGTTCGTACGTCCACTCCTGGGTACATGTCCGTCTCGTAGTTCCAGTCCCACGTGTTCTTCATATAGATGGAATGATCCTTGCATAACACGTGCACCTTGATGCTAGATGTCTCGCGTGTTGGCAAAAGGATGAACAAAGCTCACGTAAAAAAATAGAGTGGAAGAACATAGATTCCGGACGACCGAGAAGGAGCAAGGAACCTCGTGGTGGAGCGTCTGCACTCATAATATTTAATATTATTCAGCGATATAAAATTAACCAATCATCTCCACAGTGGACTGGAAGAGTACGAAACACGGCAGTCCAGTGTAGTTACATCATACTAGTACATGGCTAACCCATGCTATCACCATATTTCTTGGCTTCCGTGCGACACCTATCTCTAGTAATCCAGCAGCCTGTATCGCTTCTCCCTCCTCGTCTCTATCAAAGTGCGGCGGGCTGGCGTTTCTGCCGTCTATTGAGGTCGGTTAACTATCACATGTTAGCGACATGCCAAGAGCATTCTAAAAAAAATTCCTTTCACGTTCCGTTTTCAAAAAGAAAAAAAATCCTTTCACGTACGAATTTGCCTCTATGCTTTGAGCAACTTGCATGTCCTATACTGCTCCTGTTTGATACTCTAACTTAGCTAGAGGTTAGACTAACGCATGACTAACCCTGAACTAACTGTAGCCAAAGAGGTGTTTGGGTGATAGGGTTAGATTGACAATAAATGCACTTCATGGAGAGAGAAAAGTGATTTTTCAGTGGTCCCAATGAGAACTATCTCCAGTTAGCACCTCTTGGGTGGGATAGTTTTTTTTGGTGGGTTCGGTGCAACTTGCTCCAATTTAAACCCTCATGCTTGGATACTTTAGGGCTATTTGAGCCCCAACTAGCTCAAACTAACTCTAACCCATGGATCCAAGCAGGGCCTATGGCCAGTCTCGACGTGGAGCAGTCGCGTGCACCGGGAAGCGGCGCTCTCTCGGCCGTCGCGCCACTTCAAAGCCGGCGCCAGTGAGAGGTCGCCTCCGCTCTGGCCGGGCATTAATGCGGCACTGACGCTCCAGGGCGACGCTGACCGTTTCACGCGGGAAGCGCGCGCTGGCAAGGGAGTATAGGTTTTGAACCGTTTCAGGTGTAGTACTGGTAGTTTGCAAAACTACTCAATTATTGCACTTAGTTTCCTAAGAAATTGTGGTAAAAAACGTTACTCCACAGCCCGCTTCCCTTCTCCTTCCTCTTCCATCGCCCGCGCACGTCCGCGGGAAGCGACCGGTCAACCCTTATATAGGAGTGCTAGCACAAAAAGATGCATGCATGACCACTAAAATTTCCATATTAAAGCGCCGCTCCGGCGGGAGTATGGCGTATGTTGTTACCCTTGGGCCTCCCCCCCTGCGCCTAGGGTTGGGAACCCTGGGGGGGAGCTTCCCCCTTGCCTTGGGGGGCAAGGCACCCCTTTCCACCCCTTGGCCGCCGCCCCCCAACCCTAGATGGGTTTTTGGCCGCCCCCCAAGGGGGCCTATATAAAGGGGGGGGGGGGAGGGAGGGCAGCAACCTACAGCCTTGGGCGCCTCCCTCCTCCCCTGCAACACCTCTCTCTCTCTCTAGCAGAAGCTCGGCGAAGCCCTGCCGGAGACCCGCTACATCCACCACCACGCCGTCGTGCTGTTGGATCTCCATCAACCTCTCCTTCCCCCTTGCTGGATCAAGAAGGATTTGCGTTATATAATTACAAGCAAGATTCTCGTGCATTGCACGGAACATCAATAAGCATTTTTTTACAGAACACCTGTTGTGATTGACCCATGCAGGGGTAATCCCATGTGTAAAAACTAATGATATCTCGAGAATTTTATCGGAAAACTGGTATCTCGAGAATGTCATCGAAAAAAATGAAAGATGAGAGATAAGGCGAGGAGGAGTGGAGCGTGGTGGTGACTGGTGGTCGGAATGGGTGGAGGCATGGGGATGGACGGCGCCGGCAGGCGGCAGCGGCCACCATGCATGTTAGATTGTTCCAGAGACTTATTCCTTTTTTAATTGCTGAGCAATGAGGTTGCGGGAGATAATGATGTGGAGAGAGGTGTGGGTATCTTTTGTAAAATTATCATAGTTTGCTTTCTATCTCAGATATAGATCATATGGTATGTATTACAAGATGGAAGGCACACCATCACCGCCAACTCATTTTTTTATAAGGGTACAGATGATAAGTTTGCTGACTACTAAAGTAAAGTGGAATTTGTCCATGTTATGCAAGTAAATAAAGGTGATTGTTTATCATACGGGTAAGGTTGGATGAAGGGTGGTAGGAACAAATGCTCCGCCTAGAGCATGTGTGTGTGAGATGGATTCTTAGTGTGTGTGTGGGGTGTGTGTGTG
>NC_057805.1:415381435-415389551 GCF_018294505.1 Triticum aestivum | reverse complement strand
TTGGGGGGCAAGGCACCCCTTTCCACCCCTTGGCCGCCGCTCCCCAACCCTAGATGGGTTTTTGGCCGCCCCCCCCAAGGGGGCCTATATAAAGGGGGGGGGAGGGAGGGCAGCAACCTACAGCCTTGGGCGCCTCCCTCCTCCCCTGCAACACCTCTCTCTCTCTCTCTCGCAGAAGCTCGGCGAAGCCCTGCCGGAGACCCGCTACAACCACCACCACGCCGTCGTGCTGTTGGATCTCCATCAACCTCTCCTTCCCCCTTGCTGGATGAAGAAGGAGGAGACGTCGCTGCACCGTACGTGTGTTGAACGCGGAGGTGCCGTCCGTTCGGCACTCGGTCATCGGTGATTTGGATCACGGCGAGTACGACTCCGTCATCCACGTTCATTGGAACGCTTCCGCTTGCGATCTACAAGGGTATGTAGATGCAATCCTTTCCCCTCGTTGCTAGTAGACTCCATAGATGCATCTTGGTGAGCGTAGGAAAATTTTAAATTATGCTACGATTCCCAATAGTGGCATCATGAGCCATGCCTATGCGTAGTTACTATGCACGAGTAGAACACAAAGCAGCTGTGGGCGTTGAGTTTGCCAATTCTTCTTGCCGCTACTAGTCGTTTCTTGTTTCGGCGGCATTGTAGGATGAAGCGGCCCGGACCGACCTTACACGTACGCTTACGTGAGACTGGTTCCATCGACTGACATGCACTAGTTGCATAAGGTGGCTAGCGGGTGTTTGTCTCTCCTACTTTAGTCGGAACGGATTCGATGAAAAGGGTCCTTATGAAGGGTAAATAGAAATTGGCAAATCACGTTGTGGTCATACGTAGGTAAGAAAACATTCTTGCTAGAAACCTACAAACCACGTAAAAACTTGCAACAACAATTAGAGGACGTCTAACTTGTTTTTGCAGCAAGTGCTATGTGATGTGATATGGCCAGAAGATGTGATGAATGATATATGTGATGTATGAGATTGATCATATTCTTGAAATAGGAATCACGACTTGCATGTCGATGAGTATGACAACCGGCAGGAGCCATAGGAGTTGTCTTTATTATTTTGCATGACCTGCGTGTCATTGAATAACGCCATGTAATTTACTTTACTTTATTGCTAAACGGTTAGCCATGCAAGTAGAAGTAATCATTGGCGTGACGACTTCATGAAGACACAATGATGGAGATCATGATGATGGAGATCATGATGATGGAGATCATGGTGTCATGCCGGTGACGAAGATGATCATGGTGCCCCGAAGATGGAGATCAAAGGAGCATGATGATATTGGCCATATCATGTCACTATTTGATTGCATGTGATGTTTATCATGTTTCTGCATCTTATTTGCTTAGAACGACGGTAATAAGTAAGATGATCCCTTATAATAATTTCAAGAAAGTGTTCACCCTAACTGTGCACCGTTGCGAAGGTTCGTTGTTTCGAAGCACCACGTGATGATCGGGTGTGATAGATTCTAACGTTCGAATACAACGGGTGTTGACGAGCCTAGCATGTACAGACATGGCCTCGGAACACACGCAATACACTTAGGTTGACTTGACGAGCCTAGCATGTACAGACATGGCCTCGGAACACGAAGGACCGAAAGGTCGAGCATGAGTCGTATAGAAGATACGATCAACATGGAGATGTTCACCGATCTTGACTAGTCCGTCTCACGTGATGATCAGACACGGCCTAGTTAAACTCGGATCATGTTTCACTTAGATGACTAGAGGGATGTCTATCTGAGTGGGAGTTCATTAAATAATTTGATTAGATGAACTTAATTATCATGAACTTAGTCTAAAATCTTTACACTATGTATTGTAGATCAAATGGCCAACGTTGTCCTCAATTTCAACGCGTTCCTAGAGAAAACCAAGCTGAAAGATGATGGCAGCAACTATACGGACTGGGTCCGGAACCTGAGGATCATCCTCATAGTAGCCAAGAAAGATTATGTCTTAGAAGCACCGCTAGGTGAAGCACCAATCCCAGAAAACCAAGACGTTATGAACGCTTGGCAGCAGCGTGCTGATGATTACTCCCTTGTTCAGTGCGGCATGCTTTACAGCTTAGAACCGGGTCTCCAAAAGCGTTTTAAGAAACATGGAGCATATGAGATGTTCGAGGAGCTGAAATTGGTTTTCCAAGCTCATGCCCGGGTCGAGAGATATGATGTCTCCGACAAGTTCTTCAGCTGTAAAATGGAGGAGAATAGTTCTGTTAGTGAGCACATACTCAGAATGTCTGGGTTGCATAACCGCTTGTCTCAGCTGGGAGTCAATCTCCCGGATGACGCGGTCATTGACAGAATCCTCCAGTCGCTTCCACCAAGCTACAAGAGCTTTGTGATGAACTTCAATATGCAGGGGATGGAAAAGACCATTCCTGAGGTATATTCAATGCTGAAATCAGCTGAGGTAGAGATCAGAAAAGAACATCAAGTGTTGATGGTGAATAAAACCACTAAGTTCAAGAAGGGCAAGGGTAAGAAGAACTTCAAGAAGGACGGCAAGGGAGTTGCCGCGCCCGGTAAACCAGTTATCGGGAAGAAGTCAAAGAATGGACCCAAGCCCGAGACTGAGTGCTTTTATTGCAAGGGAAGTGGTCACTGGAAGCGGAACTGCCCCAAATACTTAGCGGACAAGAAGAAGGCCGGCAACACCAAAGGTATATGTGATATACATGTAATTGATGTGTACCTTACCAGTACTCGTAGTAGCTCCTGGGTATTTGATACCGGTGCGGTTGCTCATATTTGTAACTCAAAACAGGAACTACGGAATAAACGGAGACTGGCGAAGGACGAGGTGACGATGCGCGTCGGGAATGGTTCCAAGGTCGATGTGATCGCCGTCGGCACGCTACCTCTGCATCTACCCACGGGATTAGTTTTAAACCTCAATAATTGTTATTTAGTGCCAGCTTTGAGCATGAACATTGTATCTGGATCTCGTTTAATTCGAGATGGCTACTCATTTAAATCCGAGAATAATAGTTGTTCTATTTATTTGAGAGATATGTTTTATGGTCATGCCCCGTTGGTCAATGGTTTATTTTTGATGAATCTCGAACGTGATGTTACACATGTTCATAGTGTGAATACCAAAAGATGTAAAGTTGATAACGATAGTCCCACATACTTGTGGCACTGCCGCCTTGGTCACATTGGTGTCAAGCGCATGAAGAAGCTCCATGCAGATGGACTTTTGGAGTCTCTTGATTACGAATCATTTGACACATGCGAACCATGCCTCATGGGTAAGATGACCAAGACTCCGTTCTCCGGAACAATGAAGCGAGCAACCAACTTATTGGAAATCATACATACCGATGTGTGCGGTCCAATGAGTGTCGAGGCTCGCGGAGGATATCGTTATGTTCTCACTCTCACTGATGATTTAAGTAGATATGGGTATGTCTACCTGATGAAACACAAGTCTGAAACCTTTGAAAAGTTCAAGGAATTTCAGAGTGAAGTTGAGAATCAACGTGACAGAAAAATAAAATTCTTACGATCAGATCGTGGTGGAGAATATTTAAGTCACGAATTTGGTACACACTTAAGGAAATGTGGAATAGTTTCACAACTCACGCTGCCTGGAACACCTCAGAGAAATGGTGTGTCCGAACGTCGTAATCGCACTCTATTGGATATGGTGCGATCTATGATGTCTCTTACCGATTTACCGCTCTCATTTTGGGGCTATGCTTTAGAGACTGCCGCATTCACTTTAAATAGGGCTCCGTCAAAATCCGTTGAGACGACACCGTATGAATTATGGTTTGGAAAGAAACCTAAGCTGTCGTTTCTAAAAGTTTGGGGATGCGATGCTTATGTCAAGAAACTTCAACCTGAAAAGCTCGAACCCAAGTCGGAAAAATGCGTCTTCATAGGATACCCTAAGGAAACTATTGGGTATACCTTCTACCTCAGATCCGAGGGCAAGATCTTCGTTGCCAAGAACGGGTCCTTTCTGGAGAAGGAGTTTCTCTCAAAAGAATTGAGTGGGAGGAAAGTGGAACTTGATGAGGTGATAGTCACCCCTTCCGAACCGGAAAGTAGCGCAGCGCGGGAAATGTTCCTGTGGTGCCTACACCGACTGGGGAGGAAGTTAATGATGATGATCATGAAGCTTCAGATCAAGTTACTACTGAACTTCGTAGGTCCACAAGGACACGTTCCGCACCAGAGTGGTACGGCAACCCTGTCCTGGAAATCATGGTTTTAGACAACGGTGAACCTTCGAACTATGAAGAAGCGATGGCGGGCCCGGATTCCGACAAATGGCTAGAAGCCATGAAATCCGAGATAGAATCCATGTATGAAAACAAAGTATGGACTTTGACTGACTTGCCCGAAGAGCGGCGAGCCATAGAAAACAAATGGATCTTTAAGAAGAAGACGGACACGGATGGTAATGTGACCATCTACAAAGCTCGACTTGTCGCTAAGGGTTATCGACAAGTTCAAGGGGTTGACTACGATGAGACTTTCTCACCCGTAGCGAAGCTGAAGTCCGTCTGAATCATGTTAGCAATTGCCGCATACTATGATTATGAGATATGGCAGATGGACGTCAAAACGGCATTCCTTAACGGCTACCTTAAGGAAGTGTTGTATATGATGCAGCCGGAAGGTTTTGTCGATCCTAAGAATGCTAACAAAGTATGCAAGCTCCAGCGCTCAATCTATGGGCTGGTGGAAGCATCTCGGAGTTGGAACATTCGCTTTGATGAGATGATCAAAGCGTTTGGGTTTACACAGACTTATGGAGAAGCCTGTGTCTACAAGAAAGTGAGTGGGAGCTCTGTAGCATTTCTCATATTATATGTGGATGACATATTATTGATGGGAAATGATATAGAATTCTTGGAAAGTATAAAGGCCTATTTGAATAAGTGTTTTTCAATGAAGGACCTTGGAGAAGCTGCTTATATATTAGGCATCAAGATCTATAGAGATAGATCAAGACGCCTCATTGGTCTTTCACAGAGTACATACCTTGACAAGATATTGAAGAAGTTCAGTATGGATCAGTCCAAGAAGGGGTTCTTGCCTGTATTGCAAGGTGTGCAATTGAGCATGGCTCAATTGCCCGACCACGACAGAAGATATAGAAAAGATGAGTGTCATCCCCTATGCCTCGGCCATAGGGTCTATTATGTATGCCATGCTGTGTACCAGACCTGATGTGAACCTTGCCGTAAGTTTGGTAGGAAGGTACCAAAGTAATCCCGGCATGGAACACTGGAGAGCAGTCAAGAATATCCTGAAGTACCTGAAGAGGACTAAGGATATGTTTCTCGTTTATGGAGGTGACGAAGAGCTCGTCGTAAAGGGTTACGTCGACGCTAGCTTCGACACAGATCTGGATGACTCGAAGTCACAGACCGGATACGTGTATATATTGAATGGAGGAGCAGTAAGCTGGTGCAGTTGCAAGCAAAGCGTCGTGGCGGGATCTACATGTGAAGCAGAGTACATGGCAGCCTCGGAGGCAGCACAGGAAGCAGTCTGGATGAAGGAGTTCATTACCGACCTAGGGGTGATTCCCAATGCGTCGGGCCCGATGACTCTCTTCTGTGACAACACTGGAGCCATTGCCCTTGCGAAGGAGCCCAGGTTTCACAGGAAGACCAGGCATATCAAGCGTCGCTTCAACTCCATTCGTGAAAGTGTTCAAAATGGAGACATAGATATTTGTAAAGTACATACGGACCTGAATGTAGCAGATCCGTTGACTAAACCTCTCCCTAGGGCAAAACATGATCAACACCAGGACGCAATGGGTGTTTGATTCATCACAATGTAACTAGATTATTGACTCTAGTGCAAGTGGGAGACTGTTGGAAATTTGCCCTAGAGGCAATAATAAATGGTTATTATTATATTTCTTTGTTCATGATAATAGTCTATTATTCATGCTATAATTGTATTGTCCGGAAATCATAATACATGTGTGAATACATAGACCACAACGTGTCCCTAGTAAGCCTCTAGTTAACTAGCTCGTTGATCAACATATAGTCATGGTTTCCTGACTATGGACATTGGATGTCATTGATAACGGGATCACATCATTAGGAGAATGATGTGATGGACAAGACCCAATCCTAAGCATAGCATAAAAGATCGTGTAGTTTCGTTTGCTAGAGCTTTTCCAATGTCAAGTATCTTTTCCTTAGACCATGAGATCGTGCAACTCCCGGATACCGTAGGAGTGCTTTGGGTGTGCCAAACGTCACAACGTAACTGGGTGACTATAAAGGTGCACTACGGGTATCTCCGAAAGTGTCTGTTGGGTTGGCACGGATCGAGACTGGGATTTGTCACTCCGTGTGACGGAGAGGTATCTCTGGGCCCACTCGGTAATGCATCATCATAATGAGCTCAATGTGACTAAGGCGTTAGTCACGGGATCATGCATTGCGGTACGAGTAAAGAGACTTTCCGGTAACGAGATTGAACAAGGTATTGGGATACCGACGATCGAATCTCGGGCAAGTAACATACCGTTTGACAAAGGGAATTGCATACGGATTGATTGAATCCTCGACACCGTGGTTCATCCGATGAGATCATCGTGGAACATGTGGGAGCCAACATGGGTATCCAGATCCCGCTGTTGGTTATTGACCGGAGAGGCGTCTCGGTCATGTCTGCATGTCTCCCGAACCCGTAGGGTCTACACACTTAAGGTTCGGTGACGCTAGGGTTGTAGAGATATATGTATGCGGAAACCCGAAAGTTGTTCGGAGTCCCGGATGAGATCCCGGACGTCACGAGAGGTTCCGGAATGGTCCGGAGGTGAAGAATTATATATAGGAAGTCAAGTTTCGGCCACCGGGAAAGTTTCAGGGGTTACCGGTATTGTACCGGGACCACCGGAAGGGTCCCGGGGGTCCACCGGGTGGGGCCACCTATCCCGGAGGGCCCCGTGGGCTGAAAGTGGAAGGGAACTAGCCCTTAGTGGGCTGGGGCGCCCCCCTTGGGCCTCCCCCCTGCGCCTAGGGTTGGGAACCCTGGGGGGGGGGAGCTTCCCCCTTGCCTTGGGGGGCAAGGCACCCCTTTCCACCCCTTGGCCGCCGCCCCCCCAACCCTAGATGGGTTTTTGGCCGCCCCTCCCAAGGGGGCCTATATAAAGGGGGGGGAGGGAGGGCAGCAACCTACAGCCTTGGGCGCCTCCCTCCTCCCCTGCAACACCTCTCTCTCTCTCTCGCAGAAGCTCGGCGAAGCCCTGCCGGAGACCCGCTACATCCACCACCACGCCGTCGTGCTGTTGGATCTCCATCAACCTCTCCTTCCCCCTTGCTGGATCAAGAAGGATTTGCGTTATATAATTACAAGCAAGATTCTCATGCATTGCACGGAAAATCAATAAGCATTTTTTTACAGAACACCTGTTGTGATTGACCCATGCAGGGGTAATCCCATGTGTAAAAACTAATGATATCTCGAGAATTTTATCGGAAAACTGGTATCTCGAGAATGTCATCGAAAAAATGAAAGATGAGAGATAAGGCGAGGAGGAGTGGAGCGTGGTGGTGACTGGTGGTCGGAATGGGCGGAGGCATGGGGATGGACGGCGCCGGCAGGCGGCAGCGGCCACCATGCATGTTAGATTGTTCCAGAGACTTATTCCTTTTTTAATTGCTGAGCAATGAGGTTGCGGGAGATAATGATGTGGAGAGAGGTGTGGGTATCTTTTGTAAAATTATCATAGTTTGCTTTCTATCTCAGATATAGATCATATGGTATGTATTACAAGATGGCAGGCACACCATCACCGCCAACTCATTTTTTTATAAGGGTACAGATGATAAGTTTGCTGACTACTAAAGTAAAGTGGAATTTGTCCATGTTATGCAAGTAAATAAAGGTGATTGTTTATCATACGGGTAAGGTTGGATGAAGGGTGGTAGGAACAAATGCTCCGCCTAGAGCATGTGTGTGTGAGATGGATTCTTAGTGTGTGTGTGGGGTGTGTGTGTGAGAGAGAGAGAGAGAGAGGAGAGAGAGAGATGGAGTCTTAGTTTGTGTGTGTGTGTGAGAGAGAGATGGAGTCTTAGTGTGTGTGTGGGGGGGGGTGTGCGTGCGTGTG
>NC_057805.1:415376728-415381425 GCF_018294505.1 Triticum aestivum | reverse complement strand
AGGCGGAAGTTATGTGCACAAAAGAGGAGAACGATTCGATGTGGCGTTAGGATTGAGGG
The DNA here is from genome assembly GCF_018294505.1 of Triticum aestivum. Lineage (NCBI taxonomy): Eukaryota > Viridiplantae > Streptophyta > Magnoliopsida > Poales > Poaceae > Triticum > Triticum aestivum. The sequence goes on along the minus strand of NC_057805.1, from coordinate 415,381,366 downwards.
TAATTAAACGTATGGAGACATAGAGACCTTGAACGTGCATGTGTGAGAGGTATACATGTATACGTGGGATGTGTGTGTGTGCGCGCGCGCATGATCGAGATAAAAGAAAGAAGACATAAGTCATAAGATCAACGACATGGGAGAGACAGATCGGTATGACAATATGCATGCATGTGAGAATGCAGGGAAGAAGGCCCGACAATTGAGCATGTGTTTTTGTCTTTAAGAGATAGTGGCGTGGGCTGGTGTTGGAAATATGCCCTAGAGGCAATAATAAATGGTTATTATTATATTTCTTTGTTCATGATAATAGTCTATTATTCATGCTATAATTGTATTGTCCGGAAATCATAATACATGTGTGAATACATAGACCACAACGTGTCCCTAGTAAGCCTCTAGTTGACTAGCTCGTTGATCAACAGATAGTCATGGTTTCTTGACTATGGACATTGGATGTCATTGATAACGGGATCACATCATTAGGAGAATGATGTGATGGACAAGACCCAATCCTAAGCATAGCATAAAAGATCGTGTAGTTTCGTTTGCTAGAGCTTTTCCAATGTCAAGTATCTTTTCCTTAGACCATGAGATCGTGCAACTCCCAGATACCGTAGGAATGCTTTGGGTGTGCCAAACGTCACAACGTAACTGGGTGACTATAAAGGTGCACTACGGGTATCTCCGAAAGTGTCTGTTGGGTTGGCACGGATCAAGACTGGGATTTGTCACTCCGTGTGACGGAGAGGTATCTCTGGGCCCACTCGGTAATGCATCATCATAATGAGCTCAATGTGACTAAGGCGTTAGTCACGGGATCATGCATTGCGGTACGAGTAAAGAGACTTGCTGGTAACGAGATTGAACAAGGTATTGGGATACCGACGATCGAATCTCGGGCAAGTAACATACCGATTGACAAAGGGAATTGCATACGGATTGATTGAATCCTCGACACCGTGGTTCATCCGATGAGATCATCGTGGAACATGTGGGAGCCAACATGGGTATCCAGATCCCGCTGTTGGTTATTGACCGGAGAGGCGTCTCGGTCATGTCTGCATGTCTCCCGAACCCGTAGGGTCTACACACTTAAGGTCCGGTAACGCTAGGGTTGTAGAGATATATGTATGCGGAAACCCGAAAGTTGTTCGGAGTCCCGGATGAGATCCCGGACGTCACGAGAGGTTCCGGAATGGTCCGGAGGTGAAGAATTATATATAGGAAGTCAAGTTTCGGCCACCGGGAAAGTTTCGGGGGTTACCGGTATTGTACCGGGACCACCGGAAGGGTCCCGGGGGTCCACCGGGTGGGGCCACCTATCCCGGAGGGCCCCGTGGGCTGAAAGTGGAAGGGAACCAGCCCTTAGTGGGCTGGGGCGCCCCCCTTGGGCCTCCCCCCATGCGCCTAGGGTTGGGAACCCTAGGGGGGAGCTTCCCCCTTGCCTTGGGGGGCAAGGCACCCCTTTCCACCCCTTGGCCGCCGCCCCCCAACCCTAGATGGGTTTTTGGCCGGCCCCCCCTCCCAAGGGGGCCTATATAAAGGGGGGGAGGGAGGGCAGCAACCTACAGCCTTGGGCGCCTCCCTCCTCCCCTGCAACACCTCTCTCTCTCTCGCAGAAGCTCGGCAAAGCCCTGCCGGAGACCCGCTACATCCACCACCACGCCGTCGTGCTGTTGGATCTCCATCAACCTCTCCTTCCCCCTTGCTGGATCAAGAAGGAGGAGACGTCGCTGCACCGTACGTGTGTTGAACGCGGAGGTGCCGTCCGTTCGGCACTCGGTCATCGGTGATTTGGATCACGTCGAGTATGACTCCGTCATCCACATTCATTGGAACGCTTCCGCTCGCGATCTACAAGGGTATGTAGATGCACTCCTTTCCCCTCGTTGCTAGTAGACTCCATAGATGCATCTTGGTGAGCGTAGGAAAATTTTAAATTATGCTACGATTCCCAACAGCTAGAGCATGCATCTATGGCGAGCAGAGGGAGTGAGGCGCAACGATTGTGCAAAAGAGACCAACCTATAAATGCACATGTATGGAGACATATATAGTGTGGGTGATAGGAAGCAAGACTCCGTGCGAGAAAGAAATGTTGACGGAGAAACTACAGATAGATACAGAGATGGAGATGCTAGCTAGAGGGACATCCGCTAGTTTGGGTGTTGGAGATGACCGTCGGGTGGTTCAAAGGGTGAAGTTATATATGTGTGTGAGAGGGCACTTGACTGCATGTAGAGAGAAACATATGTAGTGTGCGTGATAGGAATCAAGAGTGAGGGCGAGAAAGAAGGTTGATGGAGAAACAGATAAATAGAAAGATAAAGATGCTAGCTAGTGTGCGTTAGAGATAGGAGTCGAGTGGATCAGAAGGCTGGGTTATGTGTGTGGGTGTGAGAGAGATAGAGAGAGGGTGCATGTGAGTCACATACAAATAGATATCAGAGAGAAATGAGATCCAGAGAGACGGAGTTTTGTGTCTCCGAGAGAGAAAGATATTTCACAACGAGAGTGATAGCTAGAGAGACATACGAGGGAACGCAAGATATCTCTAGGGAGAGAGGGTGTGTGTGAGCGACATACAAGAGAACAATGGAGAAATATGAGACCCTGGGAGACAGAGTATGTGTTTGTGCGTGAGAAAGAGATATTGAAGAGGAAGAGTCGTAGGTTCTCATATCTAAGGAGCGAAAGACATCTCTGTATGAGGGGTGTGCGAGTGGCACACATGGGAATAGTAGAGAGAAATGAGACCCCGGGAGACAAAGTTTTGTGTTTGTGTGAGAGAAAGAGATTCCACATGGAGAATCATAGTTAGAGACACATAGCAGGGAGCGAGATATACTTAGAGAGAGATAGAGTGATGAAGGTCGAGGGAGAGAGTACCGTTAGTGTGTTACGAAGATAAAAGATCATTGTCGACATACAGGTAGCACGAGAGATACCTGAGAGACGATGAACGCGTATAGGTCCAGAGAGATAGTCCTATATAAGCATGATTGATAGCTATATGAGACGAATATCTGGATTAAAGGGGATTCAAATATTTAAACTGGAGATCACGACATCGATAATATCATAACGCAAATTGGTGTATCAAACATGCATATTCATTTGAATTTGGGCACACGTGTAATGTTATATAGTTTATCAATATTGGTGATCCATAGATTCTTCAATTACAAACAATGCATGGTTTATATGCAATTAATGTCTAAACGGGATTACACTATATGTTGCGTGTGTGAAACACATTATACATGTTTGAGAAGTAAAAAAAACCCCGCATGAAACACACATTAATTGGAGACAGTTAGCGAGGAATGCTTACATTGGATTTCAACATAAAGTGGTTTCAAATATTTGAAAATCCAAATTGATGGATACAACCTTATGAATCTGAGATCATGCCATTTGTAAACCATATATATGTATAAATGGTGTTGTGCTTTTGAAACTATATATAAAAAAATGATGTATATAGAATGTAATTCCAATTGAAAATGGATCCCGCCCGAAAAAAAAGAATACAAACGGATTCAAATTGAGTTGGCACGGTAAACGTGCACTCTGCAAAATTTGAAGGAAGCGGGGAAAGTCGCAGTAACCGCCCGAAACCAAAATCGGCGAGATGGAAATCACTACTGCCTATCCCTGCCACGCAAAGTCTATCTGCTGGATTTCTATAGGTTTCGATAGGGGTAGGTTTGTAATTTCACCCCAAACGTGACGTAACCGCCTCTCACCCGGATTCATACACGGTGGGCGCCAAATCACAGTGTGTCCTCCACCGAAATTGACTCCCTCCCCGATTCATATTCATACACGGTGGGTGCCAAAAACAAACTCTCGTCGGCAAATATTCGGTGTATGCGAGATTACCGTCCTATCCCCAACCGACTAATGTTGCTGTTATGTAGTAGAAATTTGAAACGGGGGCTAAGTTTGTAAATTTCCTCGCATTTGAGACAAGCGCGCGCTGAATACATGGTTCCCCCCTTCCTCTCTACCTCCCTTTTCCCCATTCGTACTCCGTGGGCGCCAAAACACCCTCTCCACCCCACCCTCCTCCGTCCGCCGCCGTCCGCCACCCCATCCACCGCCGTCCTCCTCCACAATGCCGGAGCTGATACCCCGACGCCGCCGTCCATTACAAGAGATCGACCTCTCTCATCCACGGCTTCGGACCGGGATCCTTGCATCTCGTCCTCTCGCTTCATCCCCGCCGTCGTCCACCTTGCCGGCGCCGCTCCTACGACCGTCTCGTCCATCGCGCCCTGCTGCCACCGTCTACCCTCCTAGATCTGCTTCCACGCCGCCGACAGCCATCGCTACCGCAGCACCGTCAAATTCTCAGCAGATGCGTACACGGCGCCGCACCAGAGGCGGTACTCTTTCTTATCTACTCAACTTATTTATTGCAGCAAGAAAATAGATCACCACTGCTTTACTCTGATTTCTTGTCTTGGTTGCGAAGTTGCCTTTGTCCGGTTTGCACCTTCAGATCCGCCATGGCACACTCAACACTACACTCCCAATGCTTATGGTTTTCCCCTTTTATATTCCACATTAGTTAAATCATAGTAGACTAAATTTCAAAATTGGGCCAGTCGATTTTTCAGAGCTCGCCGG
>NC_057805.1:415308973-415376197 GCF_018294505.1 Triticum aestivum | reverse complement strand
CTCTTCTTTACCATGTTCCTCTTCCGTTCTTCTTTAATATGTACTCTCTCCGTTCCTAAATACAAGTCTTTGTATAGATTCCACCATGGACTACATATGGAGCAAAATGAGTGAATCTACACTCTAAAATGTATCTGGATACATCTGTATGTGATCCATAGTGGAAATCTCTACCAAGACTTATATTTTGGAATGGAGGGAGTATGATAGTAGTACAGTATGTTCCTTGTACTGAAGATGAGCAGGGACATTTGCAGTGTAGAGGTCTATACGGTCGGTTGTGATGGACACTTTGAGCCTCTTTGATTCGTAGGATCTTGTAAACATAGGAATAGGATTTGTAGTGGCCTGCCCACTTGAATCCTATAAGAATAGCAAGGAAATGCGGGGAGCTGTGTCGCCTTTGAGAGTTACACTGATATTAATAGTACCGCACCTTCACTTGAAGAGAGCTGGTATCCAAAGCCTTTCTAGCCGTACCGGCAATACTAGCACATATATTCCAGCAAGTTCCACTTTGCTGATTTTACTCTGATGCTTAAGGTTTTCCCGTTATATCTACACTATGATCTGTGTAGCTGCTTTGTGTCGCACTAGCAGCAGTCCACTCTTGAAGTTAAACACTGCAATGACTTACAAAATTGGCACCAAGGCATTGAGTGCCATTCTGGATGCAATGAAACTCATACGCTCCCCACCTGTTGATTCTTGTTCAGAATATGATCCTAATGACTATTCTAACCTCGAGGAGTCAAAGGCAGATGGCCTGTCCTGTTCACCCATCAAGGTGCCTGTTCTAATTTGGCAATGTTTTATTGATTGCGGGTATCTTGCATATGTTATCTTGCATTTCTTCTACTTTGTTGCACCGCCATCTGCTTAGTTTACTCATCATATATGTCGAGATGCCATGCCCATCCATTATCAATACATATTCCATCTGTCATCATACCATGTTTTTTCCACTCAAATGCTGTTCTTGTGCATCAGACATCAAAAAGGAAGAGGGTGATTGCCGAACCTGAAGGAGCACCAGCAAAGTCCTTGAAAAACGTGGTGGTGCCAGAGAAATTAGACATCACCCCACTTATATTGGTGGTACAACCAGTGACACAAAACGTAGGACCGACTCCAGCAGACTGTACCCATACTTCACTGGCCAGACCACTAGCCCCACCACACAGGACCTGCACTCCAGCAAAAGGTATACCGATTTCATTTGCCATAGCACCAGCTGTACCACAGAAAAATCCCACTCCAGCAAAAAGTACAGCAAGTCCACCGGCCGAAGACCTATCCCAACTGCAGAGACGGCCAATTCCTGCAGATTGGAACCCCATTCCATTTATTCCCAGTTTAAAAGACAATGCTTTCAGTGTTGTTAGGGACTACGTGCATATATTCCCATCATGGGAAGATTATTGTGAAGACAAACACCATTTTCACATCTTCCTGTCCAACTTATGTGTAAGTGCTATTATTCATGGTTATTATTTTCCTGTTTTCTGCTGATTGAACACATCAATGATTTACATTACATTGTTGTAACTAGGCGAGGGTCAATCTGGATAGTCATGACGAGCAAAGCTTGCTTGTGCTTTTCAAGGAAGCATTGCAGCAGTATCGATGTTACCTGAGGAAATCACACTTTGATGGCAAGTCTATAAACGAAGTTCCAGTGAAGTCTCCTGTGCTAAATTTAGAAGACATTGAATGGAAAAACCTTGTTATGCACTGGTCTCGTTCCCAGGATGAGGTACTGTCTATGAAATCACATGACAATTTGAACTTCTATTTTTCCGCATGTGCCTTACGGATCTTTTTTGCAGGAAATCTGCTCGAAGAAGAATTCCGGTTTGACAAGAACGACAGGATATCGCAAATATGCTGCCCGCTGCTTTGCTCTTGTTATTACCTGTTGTCCTGTATCACTGTACTTGCATACATACCTGGTTCATTATGTGACAGTAGTATGCATGATAGCTTGCTTATCAATTGTTCGCTCCAAATTATCTGATCTGTATGAATGGTTACATTAGTGTAGAATATATCCAATGCCAATGTTTTTTTAGCTCTGCATTGTTCTTGTAAGTACATGCTGTCCTTTATCAGTGTACTTATACTGACAGGTAGTTGTTCATGTACCATCACTCTGCAGCTTATTTTCCTTTGCCCTCCATTTTCTACACATCAGATCTATATTTACTCTTACCATAAGGTTGGTACTGAAGAAGTTTAGCTGTGCATTGCTCTTGGCTGTACCTTTTGCCTGTGTCGCTGCACTTACATTTATAGCTACTTGGTTGTGTAGCATCACTCTTCATCTTATCTTAAATATTCTCCATTTTTTCGTATATTATCACATCTATATTTACTTTTAACAAAATGTAGAATAAAGGCAATGCTTTTGAAGAAGATTCTGTGGTAAACTTCTTGAATTGCCCACCCATCAGCATGGACAAGGCCTTTATAGAGCCTGTCTTCACCAATAATGTAAGTTTGTCCATCTCAAGCCTTCAAACTTTGTTGTATATATTTGGTTAGGCATGACTGCAACAGCTGTTTATTTTTGGTGTTTGCATCAAATTGCTTGTTTAAAGTTTATTATGTAGTTCATAAACAAAAGTTTGTCGTTTCTCAATTTAAGTTTTCAGTTGTACAACCAAGTTCCTTCTTCATACCATGTAAATTAAACTATACAGAGCAAGTGATCTTCTTTTGCACTGCATGTATGCTTCTGTTCTTCATCCGTAATCCAGTGGTGTGGTGAACCTACCCACTACAGCACAATGCATATTCTGCAATGTCTTAACTATGAACAATGTCATATCATTCTACTATTATTTAAACCGTCTCTTTATTCGCCAATCTGAAATGGTATAAATTGACAGCACACTAACCATTCATACTTATGAGTTCTTGATCTGTAATCAAGTGGTGTCGTGAAGCTGCCAACTCCTTCACAATGTCATTTCCTGCCATGTCTTGACCTGAACAATACCATATTGTGTTAATGCAATTTTAAACTGTGTCACTTTATTCGTCAGTAAGAAATGTGATGAATTGTCAGCACCGATACTTTTATGTGCAAAACCTGTCATCTGTCTGCTTGTTTATCTTTCAGAGTGAGGAAGATATAAGTGTTGAACAAGCGCAGTCTCATCATCTTGCTCAGCTGCTTGCGCTGCAGCTCCCCAGCAGGGCTAACCTTTCTTGAACTCTATTGAAGTGCTGTCAGTTTTGTATATTATTTTGTCGGCGTGTTTATTTGCACTGGTGGCGATCTTTGATGCCCAGTGTATGTAATCTGTTGTCTGCTTGTGCTTTATTATCATAGTGGCGAACTTTGATGCCCAGTGGATGTAATATGCCGTAATTTCTTTATTGTATAGTCTAGGTTTTCTCTTATTCACGATGCTGCAGTTATTTTACTGTATATATATCCTGTCTTCGCAGTAAACCGGCCAAACCGTAAAATTACGGTACATAATCGGGCCGTCATGCAATCACGATGTAGGTTGGGCCTGAAACGTGCCGAACAGCTCACGGGCCGGCAGCAGCCCGAAATGAACCCCGGCCCATGATTGTGCGAATCAAATCACGGGCTTTTAACAGGCCAAAATTGTCTCGGTCCTTGTTTGGCCCAATCAGATATCGGCTGCGAGTAGGCCGGATGCAAACCGGGCCGTAGTTAGGCCCAACTATATGACAGGCTTTTAACAGGCCGAAATTAATATAGGGCCGAAATGTTAAACGGGCCTTTAACAGGCCAAAACTAATATCAGGCCAAATTACTAAGTGGGCCTTTAGCGAGTGGGCCCAAAAGCATAGTGTCCAGTTGATGGGCCGAATCTGATATGGGCCATAATTGAGCCCAAAGCCTCTTAAAGGGCCGGACCTGATCTGGGCCGTAATTTGGCCCAGAACGTGGTAGGCTTTTAACGGGCCGGATCTCATATGGGCCACTATTAGGCCCGGAGCATGGCAGGCCATTAATGGACCGGATCAAATATGGGCTGGCATTTGGCCCAAAACATGGCAGCCAGTTAATGGGCCGGCCTACTAGGGTCCTCAAAATCTTGTGGGCCTACAGCTGGGCCGGCCCATTAATGTCGGCGAAATCTCATGGGCCTTTAGCTGGGCCGGCCCATTATGATCCGCAAGAATCTTGTGGGCCTTTACCTGGGCCGGCCCATTATGGCACACAAAAATCTTGTGGGCCTTTACCTGGGCCGGCCCATTATGGCCCGCAAAATCTTGTGGGCCTTTAGCTGGGCCAGCCCATTATGGTCCACAAAATCTCGTGGGCCTTTAGCTGGGCCGGCCCATTATGGTCCGCAAAATCTTGTGGGCCTTCAGTTGGGCCGGCCCATTTAAACTTGATGGGCCGGTCCACGTGTCAACATATCATAGGCGCGTCTCGCCCATTGGATGAGTGACACCTGTGCCAACGCGGACCTGACACGTGTCTCCTCCAGCCAATGATGATTTTACACGTGGAAAATCCCCATTGGTCAGGGCTGTTAACGGGTTATCGGATCCAAAACCCGACCCGATAGCTTAACGGCGTTCCGTTACGGTGGATGCCACGTGTCGGTCACCCTTGACGAAAGCACTTCTGTGACGCGCGATTTATCGTCATGGAAGGGGACACTTCCGTGATGATAATTTTTGTAATGTCATGGAACACTTCTACGACAGCAGAGGTATGACTATCTTGATTCTGTCATAAATTTGTCATGGATGTACATGCATGACAAAAAACGCGACCTACTGTGACAAACACGTATCATCACGGAAGTGTATTTTTTTGTAGTGGTTGGGAACGGTCGCCTCACCCGTCCCCTCGATCCTGCTCGCTCGCCACGTGTCCCCCATGCAGGTGGCAGGTGGCGGAGGCGGGAAACCGGGCCGGCGTTGATTGGGGCAGTGGGTCGGTCCCGATTCCCTGCGCCCCCGATTGTTGGATTGGTTGAGTGGGGCGGCCGAGCCCCGACCCTGCTCCTTTATAAGAAGGGGGAGGGGGATGTCATCCCACATTCTACCAGCATCCATCTCCTTCCACTTCCGCTCCTTTCTCCCATCTGCCATGGCGAGAGGGGGCGCAGGCCCTTCAACGGTGGCGGCGAGGGTCACTGCTCGACAGCGCATCCCTCCTTCCCAAGAGCCCGCAGCGGCGGAGCCGGCCACGAGATGAAGGGGAGGGGGCGAGGCCGAGGTCGTTGTGGCGCTCGGGGAAGAAGGGGACGGGGAGGTACACCGGCCTTGCCCCCGCCAGCGATGCCTCCCGTGATGGAGGGCCACGTCGGGGACCAGCCCCATGAGTTCTTCATCAGGCTGCGCCGGCCACCGTGTCGTCGTCTCCGTCTCCCCACCCCATTTGCTTGGGAGATGGAGCTCGATCCGCCCCAGACCCTCAGGCTGCACATGAGGGGCTGCGGGAACGGCGGCACGTGGGTCGACGTCGACTTCCCCGCTCCTCACGTCATGTACCTCCGTCGCGGATGGAAGACATTTGCTCGCGTCCACAGCCTGACGGCGGGCTCGTCCTCTACTTCAAGTTAATGGAGGGCGGCCTGCTCTCCGTCAAGGTCTTTGGAGATCTTGGAACTCACCTAAAGTGCTGTGTGGAGAGCTCTTCCGACGATGAAGATTCCTCCTCGAGCGGGAGTGACGAGGAGGACAACGACAGCGACGACGAGGGAGTCGAGCGGCGGGATGCCGACCCTGACTGACCGCGTCGCCCCTCCCTCGGCCACGCGCCCTGCTGAGGGCCTTCCTCGTCAAGCTCTCCATCGGCACGCTCCCTGTCGTCTCCTTGGGCGGCTGGCGTAGTAGGGCCGGAGAAGGCGAAGAAGGCGGGTGGCGGCCGTCAAGTCGGAGTACGCGGGCACCAACGCCATCGTCGCGTATTGTCGGCCCGCTGCCTCATCTTCCAGCTCCCCTCCCGGCACCGGGATGTTCTCTTGGTGCCTTCTGCTCCTCGTACCTCGCCTAGGTGCTCTTGTTGCCCTCCCGCTATCTTGTTCCACCTTCTGAGGAGAGGGACAAGAAAGGGATTATGGGCACCTTATCTCTTTTTAGTTTGTAAGCCTGCGGGCACTTGTTAGATTTAAAATTTGTAATCCCCTTGCTCATGTTTTTCATCCCGTATGAACTGTACATGTATGGGACGTTTTTAATGAAAAAGGGTGCCTGCCGGGTTCTTTGTGCATGAGCGAGGCCCACGCCAAGGAGCGAATCCTTGTTACTTTTAAGATAAAAATTGACGCCCGGCAACAGGCCTTGCCGTCCCCTTTCTTCAGCCGACCATTCTCACACTCTTGGCGGAGGCAGGGGCGAAGTAGAGTTAGGCCCCTAGTTTATTTCCTCACCACCGCGACTATGACCCGCTTCCGACCTAGGGACTTGGGTACAGAAAAAAGGGGGAGCACGGTGGTCCAGGAGCAAAACGAGGTTTCATACGCCCCAACTTCATACGGAAATGCACAACAGAGGATGAAAGACTTATCTGAATCTGCAGCCCCCGGCAGCTTTGGCTTGCCGTGGTTGGATTCTTGTATCTGCAGCCCCCGGCAACCTTGGCTTGCCGAGGCCGGAGCGCCGGCTCATTCTCTTTCTTCCAAACAGCTCAGCAGAAACATCCATGTACCCTGCAAACCAAAGAGGATGGAAAGGAACAGAGAAACGCACACTCGACCTCTATGCTAGGGGTTAGTCACCGCTAAGCACTATCAACCCTAACCGAGCGAGAGACTCAACCTAGCATGCATGCTATAACTTAGGGCGCCAGCGCTTCATTTATTTATGCTCAGGGTCTGCGCCTGGCTTCATACAGAGGGTTACATGCCTTGTCGGCAAGGCTTGTACAAAAGGTGGTTTGCCGGGGGGCCTGGCAACCGCGCCTTACAGGTAAAACTTGCGAAGATGTTCAATGTTCCAGGAGTTGCTAACTGGAATAGCATCTTCGGTCTCCAGGCGGACTGCGCCGGGCCTGGTGACTCATATTACCCGATAAGGGCCTTCCCACTTCGGTGTCAACTTGTTGGAATTCCTGGCCGATTGAACGCGCCGAAGAACAAGGTCTCCTTCCTCAAAGCTTCGGGCATGAACCTTGCGGCTATGGTAGCGGCGCGAGGCTTGCTGGTAGCGTGCTGCTCTCACAGCCGCCCAAAGACGATCTTCCTCAAGGAGCGTCGCGTCATCTTGCCGCAATTGCTCTTGCTCAAGCTCATCATAAGCGAGCACTCGAGGTGACCCGTACGTGAGTTATGTGGGGAGAACTGCTTTTGACCCGTATACCAGGGCAAAGGGTGTCTGGCCGGTGGCTCGATTTGGCGTCGTTCTGATCGACCAAAGAACCGCCGGCAACTCATCAATCCAGCGCCTTCCACTCTTGTGCAGCTTGTCAAAATTCTTTGTTCTCAGGCCTCGCAGCACTTCAGCATTTGCCCTCTCCGCCTGGCTGTTGCTCCGCGGGTGTGCCACGGAAGCGAAACAGACCTTGGCGCCGAGGTCTTGGATGTATTGCATGAAGATGTGGCTTGTGAACTGCGTGCCGTTTCGGTGATGACCCTGTTTGGCACACCAAAACGGCAGACTAGCCCTTTGAAGAACCTGACGGCTGACTGTGCAGTAACCTTCCTGACTGCCTCCACCTCCGGCCACTTTGTGAACTTGTCGATCACAACGTACAAGTACTCAAAGCCCCCGACAGCGCGAGGGAAAGGGCCCAGTATGTCGAGCCCCCAGACCAAAAACTGCCAGGAGAGAGGGATTGTTTGAAGGGCTTGAGCTGGTTGATGAAGCTTCTTCGAATGGAACTGGCACGCTCCACACTTGGTTACTAATGCCGTCGCATCCTGGAGGGTAGTGGGCCAGAAGAAGCCTTGCCGGAATGCCTTGCCGGCAAGGGCCCTTGACCTTATGTGGGAGCCACATAAGCCTCCATGTATCTCTGCCAACAGCTCCAGTCCTTCCTCCTGGGGGATACACTTCAATTTCACACCGTTAGGTCTTTTTCTATATAGGACGTCGTCGACGAACTGGTACAAGGCAGACTGACGGGCTACTTTTTCCACTTCTTCCTGCTCCTCAGGAAGTTCCTCTGTCTGGAGGAAACGGACGGTATGTTGTGCCCATGCCGGAGCCTGGGGCTTGACGGCAAGGACCAAAGGCATCTCTTCTGCCATGGGAGCGGCCTTCTCTACGGCTAGGGCTTGGCGCCCTGCCGGAGTCAGCTGCCCCTCGGCAGGCTCAGTACCCCTGGCATTACCTTTGCCGGCGGCCCCAGGGGGCTCGGCGGGAAAGTGCTTGCCGGGGCCTGATTTCCTCCGCTTGTTCCGCTCCGTTGATGGTTCGACGGATGGTTGAGTTAGCCGAAGCACAAAAGTACCTGGTTCCACAGGTAGTTTGAAGGCAGCGCGCTTTGACAGGTAATCGGCGATGTCGTTCTCCGCTCGGGAAACGTGCTCTGCTTGTATACCGTCAAAGCGCTCTTCCAGCTTCCTCACCTCATCTACGTAGGCCTCCATCAACGGGCTCTGATAATCCTTGTTGACTTGCCTGACAACAAACTGTGAATCACCCCTGACGATGAGCTTTTTTAACCCCGAGGTCTGCTGCGATCCTGAGACCGGCAAGCAACCCCTCGTATTCGGTAGTGTTGTTTGTGGACACCTCCCTGGGAAAGTGCATCTGGATCACATACTTGAGGTGCTCTCCGGTGGGTGCGACGAGAAGCACACTAGCACCGGCGCCTTGCAGCGAGAAAGCCCCGTCAAAGTACATGATCCAGTCGCGACTTGCTTCCTTGCCGGGGAGAGTGGTCTCCTGGATCTCTTCGTCGGGCGTTGAAGTCCATTCTGCAACGAACTCCACCAGGACTCTGCTCTAGATCATCGAAGTACTTTCAAACTTCAAACCAAAGCTCGACAGCTCCAAGGCCCACCCCACAATCCTCCCGGTTGGGTCTGGGTTATGCAATATCCGTTGCAACGGGAGGCGGGTGACGACAGTGATCTCGTGGGCTTGGAAGTAATGATGCAGCTTCCTCGAGGCCATAAGGAGGCCGAAGAGCAATTTCTGCACACCGGAGTACCTTGACCTAGCCCCCTACAAGAGGGAGCTGACAAAGTAAACCGGGTGCTGCATCATCTTCTTCTTCTGCACCACCTCATCTGGCTACGCGGGCCCTGTCCCAATGGCGTCAGACTCTGCCGGGGGCCTTGCCTTGCCGGCACCAGGCCCTGCGGGGGAATCTCTGACTCGCCATCCGCCGGTCCTGCCGTTGCCACTGCCTCTTCCTCGACCTCCCTCTGCGCCACCAGCGCGGTGCTGACCACTTGATTCGTCACCGCCAGATACAGCAGCAACAGCTCTCGTGGTTTAGGCGTCACCAGTACTGGTGTAGAGGAGAGGTATTTCTTCAGATCCTGCAGTGCTGCTTCGGCCTCCGGGGTCCAATCCATTGGGCCCGCCTTTTTCAATATCTTGAAAATGGGAAGGGTGCGCTCGGCAGACTTGGAGATGAATCGGCTCATGGCGACAACGCAGCCAGTGAGCCGACGCACATCCTTGATCTGCTTAGGCACCTCAATCTGCTCGATAGCCTTGATCTTATCTGGGTCCGCCTCGGTCCCACGTTGTGACACAAAGAACCCGAGAAGTTTGCCGGACGGAACTCCGAAGACACACTTCTCAGGGTTCAACTTGAGGTTGATCTTACGCAAATTTGCAAATGTCTCCTCTAGATCTTGCACAAGTGTTGCCCTGTCCTTGGTTTTGACCACTATGTCATCCATATATGCTTCCATATTTCTATGTAGCTGGGGCTCAAAACCAATTTGGACTGCTCTTGCAAACGTTGAGCCAACACTCTTCAACCCGAAAGGCATCCGTAAAAAGCAATACGTACCACATGGGGTGATGAATGCTGTATTCTCTTCGTCCTCTCTTGTCATGAAGATCTGGTGGTATCCTGAGTAGGCATCAAGGAACGATAACAGATCACACCCGACCGTGGAGTCAACAATCTGGTCGATGCGCGGCAACGGGAAAGGGTCCTTGGGACAAGCCTTATTGATATCTGTGTAGTCAATACATAGCCTCCACTTCCCATTTGCCTTGCGCACCACCACCGGATTGGCCAACCACGTCGGATGGAGAACTCCTCTCACCAAGCCTGCCGCTTCCAACTTCCTGATCTCCTCTGTGATGAACTCTTTCCTTTCCAAAGCCTGCTTCCTGACCTTCTGCTTGACGGGTCGTGCATGAGGACAAATAGCAAGGTGGTGCTCAATCACCTCCCTGGGAACACCGGGGATGTCGGATGCTTTCCATGCAAACACATCGACATTCGCCCGCAGGAAGGTGATGAGCGCGCCTTCTTATTTGCTGTCGAGGGTGGAGCTTATGGTGAAAGCCCCTCCCGTGCCATCCTCCTTGACGGACACCTTCTTGGTCTCTAGCGGTGCAGCTCTGGATTTCTTACTCTTGCCGGTGGAGCTCTCTAGCACGTCCTTGATGGTAGCGCAACACTCCGAAGAGGTGCGCTTGCCGGAGTGGGTGCGGGAGGTCCTACCGGTCTTCTTCTTCCCTCCCGGGGCTTCAGCGGCAGGAGCAAGTGCCTTGGCGGCAGCTGCTGCAACTGCTTCCCGGTAGAGTAGGTCGGCGCAGATCAGTGTGTCCTTCTTGTCGCAGGGGACGGTGATGATGGTCATCGGCCCAGGCATCTTCAGCGTGTTGTAGGCGTAGTGCGCCGACGCCATGAACCTGGCTAGTGTCGGGCGGCCGAGGATCCCATTGTAGGGCAAGGGGATCTCGGCTACATCGAAGACAATCCTCTCCGTCCTGTAGTTCAACTCACCTCCAAACGTCACAGGCAACGTGACTTTCCCCTTCGGCTGGCTCCTTCCCGGGTTGACCCCTTGAAACGTGCCCGTCTCCTCGAGGTCTCTGTCAGGAATTTGCAGCCTTTTGATCACGACGGGTGAGATCAGGTTCAGATCGGCCCCGCCGTCGACCAGCATCTTGTTCACCTTGAGGTTGCGTATCGTTGGTGAAACCAACAACGGCAAACACCCGACCGCAGTTGTGCGATCAGGGTGATCCTCGGTGTCAAAAATGATGGGCGTGCTGGACCACTTCAGCGGCTTCTGAGCATCGAACGATGGCTCCGCTGCTGTGATCTCACGCGCCCATTGCTTGAGCTGGCGGTGAGAAGTGTGCAGCGAGATGCCACCATCGACGCACATGGCCTCCGTAGCCTTCTGAAACTCTTCCTCGCCGGACTCGTCGTCCTCGTCATGATCATCATCTTCCTGCTTCTTGTCACGGCCCGAGCGGGCCTCTCTTGCTAGTTAACCCTGCCGCGGCGGCCTCCTTGGCCGCCATGCTTCTTGCCGGATCCTTCGGCACCATCCTGACCCTTCTCCTTGTCCCGCCTCTCATACTCGGCCTTTTGCTTTTCGGCAAGCATCTCGACCTGTCGGCAGTTCTGGAGGTTGTGGCCATTGGTGCGGTGGATCTTGCAATACTGCTTGTCGGAGCCTCCTGGCTTGTCGGCAGCTGCCAAGGCCCGGTAGGCGGCGCACCCAGCAATCTCCTTGCCGTGGTCGTCTGCCTTGGCCTTCTTGGCGGCACCGGTGTCGTCGGATCCCTCGACGGCAAGCACGACCTTGCCCTTGCGTTTCCTATTGCGACGCCAAGCCTTCTTCGTCGGGGCGGCGGTGTCTTCATCAGTAGAGTCGGTTTGCACGCCGGCGTCCTCGCCGGGGTGCATCCTTCCCTCTTCTGCCCGGGCGCATCTATCGGCCAGAACATAAAGTTCGGCCACATCTTTAACTTTGTTCATCGCCAGTTCTTCACGCATCTTGCGATTGCGCACATTCTGATGGAACGCGCTAATCACGGCGGCGGGATGAACATCTGGGATGTTGTACTGCACCCGGCTGAACCTTTGTATGTACTTGCGCAGGGTTTCCCCTTCCTTCTGGGGAATGATATGCAAATCACTGGCCTGGCCATGAGCTTGATGGCCTCCAGTGAAGGCACCAACGAACTCATGGCACAGATCCGACCAAGAAGAAATGGAATCCGCCCGCAAGTGCATCAACCAAGACATGACATTGGGTTTCAGTGCCAACGGGAAGTAATTGGCAAGCACCTTCTCATTGCGAGCTCCAGCAGCTTGCATCACGATGGTGTAGATGTTGATGAACTCTGACGGGTGGGTCTTGCCGTTGTACTTCTCGCCGACGTCGGGCTTGAACGTGCGGTGGGACGGCCACTGGAACTGCCACAGCTCCCGGGTAAAGGCTGGACAGCCCACCTCATAAGGTAGGCCGTCGGAGCCTCCCGGTGCTGGGTGATCCATTGCGGGCCCCGCCCGGTTATTTGACTGGTGGCGTGTGTCGTGTCGGCGCTCGATGGTGGTTCGAGCGTCTTCATGGGCTCTCTCCAGAAGAACTTGGCGCTGATCGCGGTGGGTCCGTGGGTCAGACGACGCTATGGAAATGTTATCACAAGCGTCATCACGACGGACTGGCACCCGCGGCAACTGGCGCGGGGGAGGAGAGTGCACCGTGGCTACAGCTCCTCCGGTCCTTCCACCGCTGGCATGTGGTGGCTCGACGGAGCGCTGGCCCGAGGGCCCCGTTGGTCGCGGTTCATCTTTATTGGCGACAGCGACGAGGCTCCGGATGGCGGCTCTCCATTTGTTGAGCTTTTCTGCGGCAGGAGGGAAGTCGAGGAGCAGCTACACGCGCGCCAAGGCATCTGCTGGCGTGGGTGGCAGCGAAAGCTGCGTGGACCGTGATGCACTCCGACTTCTAACCATGTTAGAAGGAGCTCTATCACGGCCCGGCGGCTGCGCGCCATTTTCACCAGCACTTCGGTGGGCATGCTAACCCCCTCCATCCCGCGAGTGATGCACAGGACTCTTCCCACGGCGGTGTCCGGGGTCACGAGCATGGTGGCGCTACTCGTCGCGCACACGCTGGGAAGAGCGCGCTGTGGGCGCTGGCGTAGGCGTCTTGGAGGTCGCTGCACCGCCCGTAGGTGGCACAGCGACACCCCTGGAGGGCCCCGCGCCGCTTGAGGGGGGGCAGCCCCGTCTTTGGATTTGGTGGTGCGCGGCCCGTCGTCTGGCGCATGAACGACGCCGCTCGCCAGGCTCTGACTGCCAGAGTGATGCTGGTGCTCGCGGGCCGCGGCTCAGGTTCTGTCCGCGACCGGCCCGCTGCTCGCCCGCACTGGCACGGGCCGTTCGGCTCCCGACGAGCCGATCGCTGTGATCATCTTCTTCTTGGGAGCCATGGCGATGAAGAACTGCTAGGCTAACTGCTAGACCAGATTCTCACAACTGCGCCCCTACCTGGCGCGCCAAAGATGTCGGTGGGAACGACACCTATGGAATCACTGGGATCCCTTCTACGGTCAGCGGGCGCGAGGTTGTGCAAAGAGCGGGTTTGACAGGAAGCACACAGATCGTTTACCCAGGTTCGGGCCGCGAAGATGCGTAATACCCTAGTCCTGCTTTGGTGGATGTATTTGAGTGTTCTTGAGCTAGCTACGGGGTGCAACTTGCCCAAAAGATCCCAATCCTCCTCCTGGTCGCCTCGGGCCTCCTTTTATAGGCAAAAGGGGTCGCCACAGTGGCACACAGGAGGTGGAAAGGTCTACAGTCGATAAGCCTATCTTCTGGGACCGTCGGACAAACGCATTTAATGCACTGCCGACGTGCCCCCTTGCTTTATCGGGGACGACAAGGAAGCACGTCCTAGTTGTCGTTGCCTCGCCTGGCCTCGACATGCGTCCGAGCTGATGAGGCATCGTGGCGCCACGTTGGTTGGCTGCTGGGCTGGTGCAATGGTGGAGCCTTCACGAAGACCTGCATGCCATCACGCAGGTGCTTGCTGAGTTGGTTGTGGAGGCCGCTCGTCGCCACGCAGGTGCCTGCTCAGCTGGTTGAGCTGGCAGCTGCATGGGGACGGCGGTGGAGCCTTGGCAGACGCGGGCCTGGTCGCGGCCCCACAGGTGTCCCTCGCAAGGGCCTTGCTGGGGCCCCAGCAAGGGTCTCGCCGCGGCTCCATGGTCTTCCCCGGCAAGCATCTTGTCGGGGGTCTCGTGGATTTCCTCGGCTAGGATCTCGCCGAGGGTCGTCACCTTCTGGTCCTCATCTGATCTTGTGTGTTCTTGATCTTGATGAAGATCTGCATGCCACCACAGAGGTGCCTCCCGAGCCTTGGTTCCAATGTAGTTGGTTGGTGTAGTTGGAACTTGTGGGCTCAAGGGTGGCTCATTCTGCTGGCACCGGGCAAGTTGCCCCGGCAAGGCTCTTGCCGGGGCCGTGGAGGCTGCCCCGGCAAGGGTCTTGCCGGGGGAGTCCACCTTGCCCTCTTGCTCTTTTGTATTTCTTGGTCTTGGCGTTGCCTTTGGTCGCCTTGCGCTTCGATTTCCTTCCTCTGCCCTGCTTAGTGTGGCCGTCGGCGCGGCTCCGACTGCCCGTGCACAAGTAAAGGGGTAAAAAAGGAGTGCCCCTACTTTTGTACACCGACAGAGCATGGGCGCCAACATCGCCATTGGACGCATCGATGAGGTATACAACAAGGATCTTAAGGACACCATCTACCAGATATGTGGACGCCGAGATGAGCAATGGGAGATGATTTGCACCAGGAGGGATAAATCCATTGCAGCCTACATCCAAGAGTTAAATCAGCACATTCGTCGTCAGGAGAACCAAATGTGTGCCGACATGATAGACAAGAAGAAGGTGATGACCAAGAACATGGAGCTAGAAGAGGAACTCAAGTATACATGCGATGGATATGAAGGAGAAATTGCAGTACTACTGGAGAAGAATGAAGACCTGAAGAAGAAGCTAGGAATATTCATGGGAGATCCCGAACCTGAGGAGGATAACCATCCTGAAGACTACATCATAATCGATGACACCGACTCCGACCCCGATAGTGATGATGATTATGAAGACGAAGCTGGAGCAGATATCATGGAGTCTTCCACCGATCATAATTTCTAGACGACCACCAAATTACCATTAGTATTCCCCCATGTATATAGTAATGGTCCGATCATTTTGTAACGGTAGTTTAGATAGATTGTTTGATCTTGTTTGAATTGAGTCGTGTGAAATGAATGTGTTTGTCTCATGTGCATATGGGTAGTGAATTTCTCTTTAGACCTCATTCTATTCTGTTCTCACCCCTCTAAAAACCTATCAGATGCCTCCGAGACGTGACCCCAGATTTGTCTTCCCACCGGAGCTCACTCAGTTGATCCAACAGCAGAATGCCTTGATGCAGTTGCTAGTCCAGTTGACAACTTAGCCTGTTTTCTGAGGTTGAATCCGCCGGTGTTCTCTAGTAGCACCGAGCCGATTGTTGCTGATGACTGGCTCTGCAAGATTGGAAGGGAGCTGACCACCGCAGGTTGCACAGATGCTGAGAAGGTGCGCTTTGCCGCACATCAACTGGATGGACCCGCAACCTCATGGTGGGAGAACTACACTGCCACTTTCCTCGTGGCCAATGTCACTTGGGATCAGTTTCAGCAAGCTTTCCGCACTGCACATGTCTCAGCTGGAGCTATGAGTATGAAGAAGCGTGAGTTTCGCAACTTACACCAGGGAAATCATACTGTGGCGCAGTATGTGGATGAGTTTAGCAAGTTAGCTCGCAATGTCCAAATGATGTGGCCACAGATGCCGCGAAGCATGAGAAGTTTATGGAAGGGCTGAATGATGAGCTGAGTATGCAGTTGATGGTGGCAACATTCACTAACTATCAGGAGTTGGTAGACAGGGCCCTTATGATTGAAGGCAAGCAGCAGATAGAGAGCCGCAAAAGGAAGTATGGACAGGGGAAGTACAACTCTGGAGCTCAGCAGAAGCCTCGTTTTACCCCAAACTCGGGAGTACATACCCGTCATAACCATGGAGGCCATACTTACAATGGAGGAAGCTCACATAACCACAGTAGCCCTAAGAATGGAAATGCGAATGGAGGAAGCAGCAGCCAGAATCGTTCCAACCTAGCAACACCCGCCAAGAAGGATCTGAGTCACGTCACCTATTACAAGTGCGGGAAGACTGGACACTACGCCAATGATTGTTCTGACTTGAAGAATGGTAACGAAAATGGAAGTTCTAGGAAGAAGCCCAACCCTTTCACCAGAGGGCAGGTGAACCACGTTAACATGGAGGAAGTTGAAGAGCAGCTGGATGCAGTTATCGGTAAGTTTTTGATTAAGTCATTTACTGCTATTGTTCTTTTTGACACTGGTGCAACGCATTCATACATATCGAGGGGATTTGTGGATAAGTTTAAGTTGCCCACCATAGCCCTTAAGACGCATATGTTAGTAAGTTCACTTGGAGCGGAGTATATGGCAAGCAGAGGATGTTTTCAGATGCCATTGACCATAGGTAGGCATGTTTTCCCCTCAGACCTAATAATTTTGGAGTCACAAGGATTGGATGTGATACTAGGCATGGATTGGCTATCGATGTATGGAGGAAATATCGATTGTGCTAGTAAGTTAATTTTCCTCACCACCCCAGAGGGAAAAAGGATCAAGTATGTGTCTAGGCATGCGCCAAGGAGGACTCAAGTAAATTCACTCTCAGGAGTTGTTCAGGAAGAAGTGCCTGTTGTGAAGGATTGTCCCGATGTGTTTCCAGAGGAATTACCAGGCATGCCACTAGATCGAGATATAGAATTTTTGATAGAGCTGTTACCAGGCATCGGACCAATATCAAAGAGACCGTATCGGATGCCCGCAAATGATCTGGAGGTAATTAAGAAACAGATTAAGGAGTTATTGGAGAAATGTTATATTCGACCAAGTTCATCACCGTGGGGAGCCCCAGTGCTCTTAGTTGAGAAGAAGGATGGATCCTTGAGAATGGTTGTTGATTATCGTGCATTGAATGAAGTGACGATTAAGAACAAGTACCCACTACCGATGATCAATGATTTGTTCGATCAGCTCAGAGAGCATCAGCTATATGCCAAATTCAGCAAATGCGAATTTTGGTTGAAGGAAGTTGGATTTCTTGGACATGTTATATCAGGAGAAGGTATAGTAGTAGACCCTACCAAGGTTCAGTCTGTCACTGAGTGGTTGGCACCCACCTTAGTTGGAGAGATACGCAGTTTTCTAAGACTCGCATGATATTATCGTAGATTCATTGAGAATTTTTCCAAGATTGCGAAGCCCATGACAGAGTTGTTGAAGAAGGACACCAAGTTCAAATGGACCGAGGAATGTGAGGCCAGTTTTCAAGAGTTGAAGAAACGTTTAGTTACAGCCCCGGTGCTAATTCTTCCGGATATACGCAAGGATTTCCAAGTGTATTGCGACACCTCTCGCCAAGGACTTGGAGGTGTACTTATGCAAGACGTGGGAGTTGTTTCATATGCCTCACGTCAGCTTTGACCTCATGAGATGAATTATGCCACGCAAGATTTGGAGTTAGCAGCCGTAGTGCATGCGCTCAAGACCTGGAGACATTTTCTTATCGGAAACCGTTGTGATGTATACACGGATCATAAGAGTTTGAAGTATATCTTCACGCAGAAGGAGTTGAATCTCAAGCAGAGGAGATGGTTGGAGCTCATAAAGGATTATGATATGAAGTTACACTATCATCCAGGAAAGGCCAATGTTGTAGCAGATGCTTTAAGCCACAAGAGTTATGTAAATACCCTCTTAACCGGAGGATTACCACAGGAGTTAGCAAACGATATCAGAGAACTTCGTTTGGAGATAGTTCCGAGAGGTTTTGTAGCAGCATTGGAGGTTCAGTCCACATTGTTGGGAAAGATTCGAGAAGCACAGAAGACTGATAAGGAGATTACTGAGATAAAGGAGAAGATGAGTAAAGGAAAAGCCAAAGGGTTTCGTGAGGATGAGCACGAAACTTTATGGTTTGAGGATCGTATTTATGTGCCCAATGATGCCGAGATCAGGAAGTTAATACTTCAAGAGGCTCACGACTCGCCATACTCGATTCACCCCGGAAACACTAAGATATATTTGGATTTGAAGGAACATTTCTGTTGGACAGGTATGAAGAAGGATATTGCCGAGTATGGAGCAGTATGTGATGTATGTCAGAGAGTTAAGGCAGAACACCAGAAGCCAGGAGGATTACTACAGCCTATGCCGATACCCGAATGGAAGTGGGATAAGCTTGGCATGGATTTTATCACCGGATTACCCAGGACCCGGTCAGGATATGACTCCATCTGGGTAGTAGTTGATCGCTTGACCAAAGTGGCACACTTTATCCCCGTGAAAACCACTTATACGAGCGCGAAGTTGGCCAAGATATATATGACCAGGATCATATGTCTGCATGGAGTTCCGAGGACCATCGTATCAGATAGAGGAACACAGTTTACCTCGAAGTTTTGGAATCAGTTACACCAGACTTTGGGTACCAGGCTAGAGTTTAGTACAACCTTTCATCCGCAGACAGATGGATAGACTTAGAGAGTCAATCAGATTCTGGAGGACATGTTGAGAGCTTGTGCGCTAGATTATGGATCCAGTTGGGATGATAATTTGCCTTAAGCAGAATTCTCATACAACAACAGCTACCAGGCTAGTTTGAAGATGACCCCTTTCGATGCTTTGTATGGAAGGAGGTGCAGAACACCGTTGATGTGGGATGAAGTTGGAGACCGTCAGTTGTTCGGACCAGATTTAATCAAAGAGTCTGAAGAGAAGGTTAAGTTGATTCGTGATAGACTGAAGGTAGCTCAGTCCAGGCGGAAGAGTTATGCTGACACCAAGCGCAAGGAGGTAGTCTACGAAATCGGAGACAGAGCATATCTCTGTGTGTCACCACTGCGAGGAGTTAAACGATTTGGAGTCAAAGGAAAGTTAGCCCCAAGGTTCGTAGGACCATACAGAGTTTTGGAACGTATGGGGGAAGTGGCCTACAAGTTGGAGTTACTCGAAGGATTGTTAAGAGTTCATGATGTATTTCACATTTCCCAACTGAAGAAGTGCCATGCAGAGATGGCCGATATTCCTCTAAGGGATACAGTGTCCCTGGAAGCAATTCAGTTAGAGAGTGACCTAACCTACAAGGAGAAACTCATCAAGATTCTCGAGTATGCCAGCCGAGATACACGCAGCAAGGTTATCAAGTTTTGCAAAGTTTAGTGGAGCCACCATACCGAGGAAGAAGCCACCTGGGAGCGACAAGAAGACCTACGGAAAGACCACCCACACCTATTTTCTAGCCAACCCGAATCTCGAGGGCGAGATTCATCTTAAGGGTGGTAGGTTTGTAACATCCCAATTTTCAATTTGGATGTTAATCATTAGGTCATCATATGCATCCATGCTCTTTGCATTTTATTTGGTTTTATTTGAATAGTTTGATCCTAAAGACCTTAAGCAACTCAAGGACCATTTGAGAGAGTTGGAGGTTTTATAAAAATTCCATTTTTTAATTTTTCAAAATTGGTAAATTGGATCAAAGTGATTTTTTATTTGAAATAATTTTTCCGATTATTTCAAAAATGAATAAAATAATGAGAGAAGATAATATGACTTCTTCAAAACAGAGGAAATAATGGAAATCTAATTTTAAATGAAAATATTTGTTTTATTCGAATTTTATTTGAGATTTTATTCGAGTAAATTAGGGAAAATGTGCATTTTTAAAAATTGCATTTTAGCCCAGAAAAATGTTCATGTTGTCCTAAATATTAGGAGAGGACCGTGAAAATTGTTTTTGGGATTTTAGGATTTTTATTTATTTTATTTTGGATTTTTCCGTTCGAGCGGAATTATTAAAAAAACCTGTTTCGGACCGAACTGGGCCGAAAGCCCAGCCGGCCCAACCGAGCCGTCGCCGCCTTCCTCCCGTGCGGACACCGGACTCCGGCGAGGAGGAGTCTGGGTCGGCCTCCTCGCGCCCCTCGCGCAAGCCGAGGACCCCCTCGGGGCCTCCTTATAAGCCGCGCCGCCACCCCGCCTCGCCGTCTCCGCTACCGCCGATCTGATCCCGCCCCCGACGCCGTTGACCGGTAAGAACCGGTAGGTTCTTTTGTTTTTTTGGTTTTGTCGGTTTAGTTTTTAGATCGGTTTTTCATTTTTGTTCTAGTCTAATTAGTAAACATTCACTGGTTAGATCGTTTTAACGAACGGTATTCGTTTCGTTTGCCTCTGTTAGCGATCGTTCGTTCCGTAGATTTTTCTTTTTCTGTTTGTTTTTTCGTCCAGGGACCTATTCGTAATTACTTTTACCGCAAATTAGTCCCTGATCTTCAAACCTTCGCTACTTTTTGCACGTTTATCCAAATCTAGTGAAACCAACGCCAAAATCTTCGTCTTGTTCCCCTCTGTACAGATAATCAACTTGAACATGGTTTTGACAATTTAAAATTTGGTTTCAAGCAGATTTGATTTTGAACTTCTTTTGATCGTAGTTTGAGTTTCGTAGCTCCGATTCAATTGATTCTTTTTGCAAATCGAAGCTCTTCTCTTGAACTTTCTGTTGAGATCTTTTCTCTTGACCTTTGTATCTTATGCTTGAGTGCTTATGTATGCTATTGTTCGTTATGATAGAGTTTCCGGATTGCGAGGCTTGCTACTACGAATCACTAGGGTTTTCCGATCGTCAACAAGGCAAGTAACACTTTGATCATATCCTTTGATTACCCAGTTTTTATGCATTAGCTTCTACCCTCAAACATTGCATGAGTAGGATTTGATTAACATGTGGGTATTGGGAAGTAGTTGATGAGGTAGCACCTAATGTCTTATATCAAACCATGGATATTTACTACGTTATGCTTATACTGCTATGATATGCTCGTAGACGTGGTTTGGTTTGAGAGAATTCATGAAAGATGTGAGAGTATTGTTAACTAAGGTTTAACTTAAGGTGGCTACTTTAATACACATCTTGGTGGATTGTTTGTGGGCACCTGGGGAATCCAGTGTTGTCCAAGGAGATCCTGGGGTATCCATGTGATCATCCTATGGTTCGCCACCCAGGCTCAAAGGGATCATAAGATTATTCATGCTAGAAACTTCCGTGTGCAGCCACAAGCCATTATGGGCTCTGGCATAGTTGAGTAAGTTGTGGGAAGCCTTTCCATGATGGGCTAGCAGATGTAGGGGATTGTAGGTGTACCGGCCTATCTATCGGTTAAGGGGACCTCTTCGGAAAGACTGTGTCTCGGTCATCCATTTCTCAAACATCATGCAGCTCGAGAAATATAACGGAGGAGATTGAGTCTTGTGGGGAAAAGTGCGCAAACCTCTGCAGAGTGTACAAACTAATCATGATTAGCCGTGTCCCCGGTTATGGACATCTTGAGTATCTGGTACTTGAATTATTGTTTTAGTCTCATCACTTTACTTAATTAATTTGTTGGGATTATTAACTTTTAATTTGGGATTGAGTTGGGGTTACCTTCTGAATGTTTTCAACAAACTTTGTAGTTAAATAAGATATATTCCTTTGTTGTAGGGAAAAATTAGCTCTATGCAAATGATAACCATAGAGCCTCCACCAGCCATATATGCCTGTAGTGATAGCTGTTATTTGTTCATTGCTCTATAGTGTTATCTTGCCAGCATATTCCATGTGCTGACCTACACAAGCTACAACGTATTATGTTGCAGAGTTTTCAGACGAAGAGTAAGGTGCGCTAGGTCGTTTTCATGCACTCAGTTTTGCCGTGGAGTTGGATGGACTCTTCACCCTTCGAAGCTTCCGCTGTTATCTTATTTAGATGGCCTTCAGCCATATTATTGTAATAAGTTCTCTTTTGAGACTTTCGATGTAATAACTGTGTGATTGAACTCTGTTATAAATCCTCGAGTACTGTGTGTGTCAGCAATACCGATCCAGTGATGACTCTTAAGCACAGACTTGACCGTCTGAGGTCGGGTCGCTACATTTATGCTCAGCTTTCTCGTAATGATCAAACCATGCTTGATACTTCTTGTGCTGGTTCTTTTATGAAGAAGACTATTGAATTCCGGTGGGATCTTTTGGAAAGAATTAAACGCAACTCTGAAGATTGGGAACTCGAACGAAGGTAAAGAGTCAGGTATTAAACTTAAATATGATTGTGTTAAATCTTTTATGGATACTGATGCTTTTTCAAAAGTTAAGCACTAAATATGGACTTGACTGTGAGATAGTAGCATCCTTTTGTGAATCATTTGCTACTCATGTTGAACTCCCTAAAGAGAAGTGGATTAAATATCACCCACCTATTAAAGAAGAAATGGAAGAACCAGTACCAGTTAAAGAAGAAACTATACTTTATAATGTTGATCCAGTTGTTCCTTCTTCTTATATTGAGAAACCACCAGTTAAAGAAGAAATGGAAGAACCAGTACCAGTTAAAGAATTCCCTGTTAGGATAAAGGAACATGCTAAAGTTTCAACTGTGGTTAACAAAAGCTATGTTAGAACACCTAAACCAGATGAACAAATTAAAGTAGAACCTAGCATTGCTATGGTTAAGGATCTCTTGGAAGAAGATATAGATGGGCATGTTATTTATTTCTGTGAAGAAGCTGCTAGAATTGCTAAACCTAATGGAAAAGAAAAACATAGACCTGTTGTTGGCATGCCTGTTATTTCTGTTAAAATAGGAGATCACGGTTATCATGGTTTATGTGATATGGGTGCTAGTGTGAGTGCTATTCCTTACACTCTATATCAAGAAATTATAAAGGACATAGCACCTGCTGAGTTAGAAGACATAGATGTTACTATTAAACTTGCTAATAGAGACACCATATCACCTTGTGAGATTATTAGAGATGTTGAAGTCTTGTGTGGGAAAATAAAATATCCTACTGATTTTCTTGTTCTTGGTACCCCGCAAGATGATTTCTGTCCCATTATCTTTGGTAGACCTTTCTTGAACACAGTAAATGCTAAGATAGATTGCAAGAAACAAATTGTGGGTGTTAGCTATGATGATGAGTCTCATGAATTTAATTTTTCCAAGTTTAGTAGAAATCATCATGAAAAAGAATTGCCTAGTAAGGATGAATTAATTGGTCTTGCTTCTATTGCTGTGCCACCTATTGATCCTTTAGAACAATATTTGCTAGATCATGAGAATGATTTACATATGCATGAAAGAAATTAAATAGATAAGATTTTGTTTGAACAATGTCCTCTGCTTAAACACAATTTGCATATTGAAACTCTTGGAGGTCCACCTCCACCTAAAGGTGATCCTGTGTTTGAATCTACCATTCTTAAGAAGTTGCTCCCCACTACTCCCTATTCTCTCACCATGCAAACTATCCACATCATCATGGTGCCTCATCAGTGTTAAGTGCAGCCACGTCACCCCTTTTTCCCCATCGGTTATTGCCCATGCTACACATCGTTTAATTCTCCTTCCAACCAAGTTTGTGTACGTGGGCTTTAAAGAGGCTACTTGTGGCCCACCAGAAATTTACCCAAGCGTTTCATCTGACCTCGCCTCTTTTATTCCCTAAAAAACGTTGCCTCTTCATTGTAGCGAATCAACGAGATGATTTTGTCCTCGTTGACCCTTCCTCTTCGTATTCTCTTCTTCCTGACCTCGAATCTTCTTCGTCTTATCTCTCCTCACTCCAGAACCATCTCAGATTGATGCGTGTTGGTCCAAATCAATCTGATCTCCTCCTTTTTTCTTATCTAATTTCGTTATTTGTGGTTCTGCAGGTACAGTGATCTGATTGTACATCGCCACTCAACATCAACGGTGTTTTACTGGCACCACATAAATCGTTGATGGCTTTGTGGATTGTGGATCAGAAGTTTCTACGTTGACATGAACCCATAATATTTGGCTTCTTTCTTTCTCCGGTCGTTGGATTCACATGGGATTCTGCCTCCGGATAGTGTTGGTGACCACTTTCTCCGGTCGTTGGATTTGCATGGGATTCTGCCTCCAGACTGTGTTGGCAGGTCACCGAAGTATGGATCTCGGGATCTCTCTCTCTCTCTCTTTGAACATGATTGTTCATAATGGCGGGTCCTCCTCATCTTGCTCAACCGAACCAAAGCTCGCATGCGGTAATCTTTGTGATGTTCTCCCTTCCTGCGAAGCACGGCCATCCCTCCCTCTTATCTCTTGGATCGTATCGCTCTCAAAGACCACCTATGTTGTTGCCAGCCAAATTGCCAACAGATGAGATTTGATCTGGGCGAATAAATCTATTTGAGGTAACGTGTACTCTATTTATTATGGTCATCATTCATAAAACTTCAGTTTGCCTTCAACACTAGACAGATATATTCTATGGGGTAATCTGATCAGGGTGTGTTTTGGTTATAAAACTTGAAATTGTTAAATTTCAGGAGATGCCAGATTGAGCGACAACTTCTATTTGGTCACTATAAGCAACCTTCAGTTCACCTTCAACACTAGACAAAATATATTAGATTTGCTGTTGAGTGTTGAAGCAGGAATTGGAATATACAAAGACACATATTTGGCTTATCAAGGTTATAACTTCATCTGTGGACCAAACCACTGAGTCATAAATCAATGTATTCTCTCTAGCTTTCATCCTTAGAGGCCAAGAATGTACTATCATCTTGAAAGAATATTTCCCTGTGTATGGTGCCAATGTTTACTGGTTGATAAATCCATAGTGATTACTAAATTGTTGTCCATGGGTATTTCTTTTGCCAACAGATATATAGATCTTGGCTATCTGAAAAACAGAGAAGCTATTCAGCCACAAATTACATTAGGTAAGGACCAAATTCTTAGTATCATTTATTTAAATATTTTCATCCGTACTGTTAGGTGCGATTAATTTCTTTTGTTATGTTTGACACCACTTCCCTTATTTATATGGTCATGTAGAGTATGCTTTTTCATAAAAAGCTCAATGGACACAATTTGGTTCGTACAATCAGTCACATCCTTCTTCACTTGCACTAAATCCTTGCTATTTCCAAACAAGATATGTTCAAATTTCTTTTAGTCTTTACTGCCCCATGTTCAATTGGTATAATTCTATTTTCTTTTTATTAATTTGTTTCCACTATTTATTTCGGATTATTATTATTGAACGGTTGAGACTTGAGAACCATGGTTGTATTATATTTTATTTAAACTTTGTGTGTTCAAAATTCCCGCAGCAACGCGCGGGGTGGCATCTAGTTAAAACAATTGCCAGACACTTTGAAATATGCTTATCTTGATGAAAATAAAATATATCATGTTATTATTAGTGCTAACCTTTCAGAACATGAAGAAGAAATATTATTGAAAGTTCTAAGGAAGCACCGGGCTGCTATTGGATATACTCTTGATGATTTAAAGGGCATTAGTCCCACTCTATTTCAGCACAAAATTAATATGGAACCTGATGCTAAACCAGTTGTTGATCACCAACGTCGGTTAAACCCGAAGATGAAAGAAGTGGTAAGAACAGAAATATTAAAACTTCTGGAAGCAGGTATAATCTATCCTATAGCTGATAGTAGACGGGTAAGTCATGTTCATTGTGTCCCTAAGAACGGAGGTATTACTGTTGTTCCTAATGATGAGAATGAACTTATTCCACAAAGAATTGTTACAGGCTATAGAATGGTAATTGATTTTATAAAATTAAGTAAATCAACTAGAAAAGATCATTACCCTTTGCCTTTTATTGATCAAATCCTTGGAAGATTATCTAAGCACTCACACTTTTGCGTCTTAGATGGATATTCTGGTTTTTCACAAATACCTGTTTCTCAACCTGATCAAGAAAATACCACTTTTACTTGTCCTTTTGGAACCTATGCTTATAGACGTATGCCTTTTGGTTTATGTAATGCACCTGCTACCTTTCAAAGATGCATGATGGCTATTCTCTGACTTTTGTGAAAAGATTGTTGAGGTTTTTATGGATGACTTCTCTATTTATGGGAAGTCTTTTGATGATTGTTTAAGCAATCTTGAGCGAGTTTTGCAGAGATGTGAACAAACAAATCTTCTCTTGAATTGGGAGAAGTGCCACTTTATGGTTAATGAAGGCATTGTCTTGGGTCATAAAATTTCTGAAATAGGTATTGAAGTGGACCAAGCTAAGGTTGATGCAATTGAGAAAATGCCATGTCCTAAGGACATTAAAGGTATTCGTAGTTTCCTGGGTCATGCTGGTTTCCATAGGAGATTTATCAAAGACTTTTCTAAAATTTCTAGGCCTCTTACTAGTCTCTTTCAAAAGGATATTCCTTTTGTTTTTTATGATGATTGTCTTGAAGCCTTTGAAATACTCAAGAAAGCCCTAATATCTGCACCTATTGTTCAAAAACCTGATTGGAACTTGCCTTTTGAAATTATGTGTGATGCTAGTGATTATGCTATTGGTGCTGTTCTAGGATAAAGAGTTCATAAGAAATTGAATGTTATTCATTATGCTAGTAAAACTTTAGACAGTGCTCAAAGAAATTATGCTACTACTGAAAAATAATTCTTAGCAGTTGTGTTTGCTTGTGATAAATTCATACCTTACATTGTTGATTCCAAAGTAACTGTTCACACAGACCATGCTGCTATTAAATATCTTATGGAAAAGAAAGATGCTAAACCTAGACTTATTCGTTGGGTTCTCTTGTTACAAGAATTTGATTCACATATCATTGATAGAAAAGGAGCTGAGAACCCCGTAGCTGATAACTTGTCTAGGCTTGAAAATGTGCTTGATGACCCACTACGTATTGATGATAGTTTTCCTGATGAGCAGTTAGCTGCAATAAATGTTGCTAATAGTACTCCTTGGTATGCTGACTATGCTAATTACATTGTTGCTAAATATTTACCACCTAGCTTTACATACCAACAAAAGAAAAAAGTCTTCTATGATTCAAGACATTACTTTTGGGATGACCCACATCTTTATAAAGAAGGAGTAGATGGTATTATTAGATGTTGTGTACCTGAGCATGAACATGGACAAATCCTACAGAAATGTCACTTCGAGGCTTATGGAGAGCATCATGCTGGAGATAGAACTGCTCACAAGGTATTGCAATCTGGATTTTATTGGCCTACTCTCTTCAAGGACGCCCGTAAGTTTGTCTCATCTTGTGATGAATGTCAAAGAATAGGTAATATCGGTAAGCGTCAAGAAATGCCTATGAATTATTCACTTGCTGTTGAACCATTTGATGTTTGGGGATTTGATTACATGGGACCTTTTCCTTCGTCTAATGGGTATACACATATTTTGGTTGCTGTTGATTATGTTACTAAATGGGTAGAAGCTATTCCAACCAGTAGTGCTGATCACAACACCTCTATTAAAATGCTTAATGAAGTTATTTTCCCAAGGTTTGGAGTCCCTAGATATTTAATGACTAATGGTGGTTCACACTTTATTCATGGTGCTTTCCGTAAAATTCTTGCCAAGTATGATGTTAACCATAGAATTGCATCACCCTATCATCCTCAGTCTAGTGGTCAAGTTGAACTTAGTAATAGAGAAATAAAATTAATTTTGCAAAAGACTGTTAATAGGTCCAGGAAGAATTGGTCTAAGAAATTAGATGATGCACTTTGGGCTTACAGAACAGCATATAAAAATCCTATGGGTATGTCTCCTTATAAAATGGTTTATGGAAAAGCTTGTCATTTGCCTCTTGAGTTAGAACATAAAGCATATTGGGCAGTCAAAGAGCTCAACTATGATTTCAAACTCGCTGGTGAAAAGAGGTTATTTGATATTAGGTTATTAGATGAATGAAGAACCCAAGCATATGAAAATGCAAAGTTATTTAAAGAAAAAGTTAAAAGATGGCATGACAAAGGAATTCAAAAGCGTGAGTTTAAAGTCAGAGAGTATGTTCTTTTGTAGAACTCTCATTTTAGATTTTTTGCAGGAAAGCTCCTCTCGAAATGGGAAGGCCCATATGTCATCGAGGAGGTTTACCGGTCTGGCGCCATCAAAATAAATAATTCCAAAGGTACTAACCCAAAGGTTGTCAATGGACAACGAATAAAGCATTATATCTCAGGTATGCCTATTAATGTTGAAAGTAATATTATCCCAACTTTGACACCGGAAGAGCACATAAAAGAGTCCTTCCGGAACACTGCAGAACCGTGAAAAATAAGGAGGTACGTGATACAGTAAGTAAACGGACTCCGAAAAATCTGCAAAATTATTTTTTATCAGTTTTGGAACATTTTAGAATTTTTGAAATAAAGAAACTACCAGGAAGCGTCCCCTGGTGGGCACAAGACACTAGGGGGCGCCAGGAGCCTGACGCGCCCAGGTGGCTTGTCCCCACCCGGGACACCTTCCGTACTCCGTTTTTCTTCCATATACTTGTCCTGCAAGATAAAAAATCTATATATACTTCCCGAACCTGTTAACCACCGTATCACGGAGAAATCCTTTGTTCTCTTTTCTTGTTGTTTCCTGCGTAGATCTGAAAATATGTCCTCCCAAGACTCTGAGGGTGAGAGCTATGTTGCTAATCTCATCGCAAACCCCAAGTCCTATGGGGATGAGGGGCAATATAGCTGGACCTCCGAGGAAGAAGAAGATGAATCGATTCCTTCTCGGTTCAAGGATGAGAGCATGGAGGCGTTATGCAAGAGGGTAATAAAACTTGAAATAGATAATTGCGAGTTGATGATGGAGAATTTTACCCTCGGTCAGAAGCTGAAGGAAGTAAAGGGCAAATTGTTGTGGTACTAAGTCTGACAGTAAGAGTAGGGGGTACGTAGGAAGAGCCAAGATCCTAGCTACAACATGGTTGTGCACGCAAGATTTACGAGTTCGGGCCCTTCTCAGAGGAAGTAACAGCCCTACATCTCGGTGCCTGGAGGCTTGGTCGACTGGATTATGCGTGAGAGTTACAGGGGGTGCGAACCCTTGTGCCAGTGGAGGGGGTGGCTTATATAGAGTGCGCCAGGACCCTAGCCAGCCCACATTACAAAGGGTTCAATGTACATTAAGGTAGGGCGTTGCTGGTAACGCCAGTAATAAAGAGATATAAATGATCTTTAAGGTTACAGAGTGAATGTCTGACCGTTGCCATCCTGAGTGACGTTAGGTCTTCTACACTCTGAGTGGTTTCTTGTATCGTCGAATGACTTCATATTGGTCGAATGGAATTGGGGTATCCGAGTGAGGTTGAAGGTCGAGTGGATTGCACTCTTCAATAACTCAGTCAGTTTCTCTTCTTGTGCTTTGAATGTCTTTGAGTCTAGGGCAGTGTTCTTGGGTAGGGCGTCTAGGTCAGGCCTATAACCCTACCCTAGGTACATGTCATCGTCATTGGCCCCCAAATGGATGGAGGTCCGAGTGGAAAAAGAGCTGAAGTTGACTCCGACTTGATTCTATACTTCGGAGGCATATCATGTCGGTTTGTGAGTCATGTTGAAGCTTCGATCTTGTTTCAGTCGCCTCAATCGATTCAGAGGTCGTCGAGTGAACTCAACTAATAATCTTCGAGTGTGGGTTTGGTGCAAAATCTTCGGCGCGATTGATTACTCTGCGGTTTTCGGATATCATGGGATTCAAAATTTTGGGGAAGCGCGCGGGACGGAGAGTGCCGCAGTAAACAGAGTGGATAGACGGAGGCGCCATGATTCTCACGCCACCTTTTTCGCCACGTATCTGGCGCGCGACTGTTGCGGGATTTGATAGGATCACTTGGGCCCACGAGTCAGCCACTCAGAGCAGGCCCATAAAAGGCGTCGTAGCCGATGAGTTTGCATAGTGCGCCTTATTCCCCCTCTTCCTCCTCTGCTTCTCCACCGCGTCCGCCTCCACTCTCGATGCCACTGCCCCGCCCGTGGGTAGTCTGCCGCGATGGGAAAGGACAAGATGGCGGCCCTGGAGCGCGCGAAGAAGGCGACGGCGACGGCGAAGGGCAAGAAGACGAGTCGGGGGGGAGTCATTGTCGAGGTCCGGTTTGTCGCCTGGCTGGATCCAGGGGGACTGGATTCTGTCTACGATACAGAAGGAAGACCTGGAGGATCTGGCCAGCGGAGGCTTGATTGCCCACGGGTCTTGGAGGCTGCCGGGGAACGAGTCCGAGCCTCGACCGCAAGAGGGTGACTGCGTTCTTCTGGCTACCCATGTCGACCGGGGTTTCACTTTGCCTCCACATCCTTTTTTCCGGGGTTTCCTGAGCTTTTTCGGTGCCCAACTTCACCACTTCTCCCCTAACACAATCACATACCTCGCTACATACATCTCTCTGTGCGAAAACTTCTTAGGCTGTCGACCACATTGGGGTTGTTTAAGCACATCTTTACTTGTCATTCTCAGTCCGTGAAGAAGGCAAATCCGAATGATAAAAAGGCGCACGTGATCCAAATGTGCGGGGGTTTAGGGATTCAGACGAGGGGTAGGAGTACTTTTCCACCTCTAACTCTTCCCGACTCAGTTAGAGGGTGGCAGTCGACCTAGTTTTACTGCCAAGATGTTTCGACTCCTGGTCAGTCGATCGGTCTTCCTCCTTTAACCATGGATCGGGTCCGCCAACCTTCCTCGCTGGTCGTAACCCCAGAAGAGAAGGGAGAGGTGTCCGTGTTAGTCGACCGGGTAGTTCAACTGGTCCGCAATGGCGTGACTGACCTGGACTTGTTGGAAGTGTTCCTCAGCAGGCGCATCCAGCCTCTTCAAGCTCGTGACCATCCAATGTGGCCGTACTCGGGCCCTAACGACACCGCTCGGGTCGACCTAGAGGAAGTCACCGAGGAGATGGTGGAGCAGTGGCTAAGCAGTATTACTGGAAACAAGGACAACCCCAGGGGGTCCAGGAGGGTTGCACCATATGATGCCGAAAACGAGCCAGACAAGGTCTGATCTTTGCTTCTGAGTGTATTTCTATTCTGACTTGCGACTGTCCTTGAATCTGATTGACGTCTGAACAACTTCTTGCCTTGCAGATTTATACTGAGATGTACTCGATGCCGAACAGGGAGCAGATCCAGGAGGGAACGGAGAGCGCTAACGAGAGCGGTGATTGGTAGTCCCCCGACGACCATGAAGATGACAGTGATGATTCGGACGGTGATGAGGAAGTCGACTCACCGCCTGAAAGACGCTCCAAACAGACACATGACCCAGCAGGTGGACATGGCAAAGCGGTTGCACCAAGCGTGCAGGCATTGAAGCGCACTCGGACATCCACTCCCGAGCCGATAGAGAAGGCCCTGAAGTAGCCCAAGGTTGCGCCTACAAAGACTTGGAAGGCCCTGCCCAAGATCAAAGTGGACGTCCCCATTGCCTCCGCGTACGTATTTTGTTTTCTCTCTTTGCTTTTGTGTTGTTTGGAAACTTCTATGCTTCTGTCGACTCACTCTCTTGCTTGACCGAGTAAGTTCTGAAACTTTCAGCGCTACTACCTCTGGGACCTCCATGGACATTTACAAGAATCAAAATGATGAGGAGACTAAAGACGCGGCCACTTCCAAAGCGGGTACGACTCTACAACCTTGCTCTCATTTTGTCACTTGAACCAGGATCTCCATGGACCAGGTGAGTGCTGCCAAGGAAGCTATACGCCAGGCAGGCCTTATGATGGAGCAGATGAAGGTGGTGCGTGAGGCCAGCCAAGCTACTTATGATGCCAGATCAGCTCTCCAGACCAACGTCTAGGTTAGTTGATTTCTGACTGATCTTTATCTTGACGCTTGTTCTGTTAGGATATGGTACTTGATAACTTGCATCTGTTCACCCACTAGGTGTTTCAACTTTTGCTGAATAGTTTTTCCACTTGAGTCGACTAGGTTGCGTCGAGTGTATCTTTGAATCAGTGGGGGCACGCAGAGTGCACCCACTGGGTGTAGTCCCCGAGGCCGCCATTGAATGTTTGATTCGGTCTAGACAAGTCGTGTCGAGTGGAATCCGGACTAGTGGGGACACGCTGAGTGCACCCACTAGGTGTAATCCTCGAGACCGCGGTCGACTGCGGGCAGTCGGCGGTGGTCTGAGAACAAGTGTTGCCTTCTTTTTTTCTCAACCGGACGGACCATGTCGATTGAAAAGTCGAACCAGTGGGGGCACGCTAAGTGCACCCATTGGGTGTAGTCCCCGAGACTACTGTTGAATGCTTGATTTTTAGCAGTAGTCTTAGAACTCTTTTTGCCGTAATGATCTGAACTTGTATCTTATTGCTCAGAAGCGATCGATCTTTGTTCCTGTCGACTGACGTGTCTTATCTGTCGATTGCAGAAATCTTGTGCACTCGGGACTCAGTTCGCTGAACTGGAGCAGAAACAAATTCAGCTCAACTTTGATCTGGAACTGGCTAAGCAAAATCTGCAGAAGGCCAAGGAGGAAGCAACTGCTATGGGAGGTAACCACTTGTCAACTGTTTGTCTTGCCAGCTTTACTTTTCGCCTTTTGAACCGAGTGACTCCACTCGAACAGATGTGCGTAGTGAAAACAGACAACTCCAAGCTCGTCTAAAGAATGTTATTTCTTTAGACAAAATGAAGCAGGCGCTGGAGCAGAAGGACCTTGACCTTGCCGCAGCTCAGAAGATGGCGCGGGAAAGAACTGAACTTGCCGACAAGAAGCTGGCTTCAGTCGGCAAGCTAGAAGAAGAAAACGCCAAATTGAAGACTGCCATCAATGAAGCCAACAAAGAAGTCATGCAACTGAAGAAGGACAAGGTGGCTCTAACCGACAAAGTTGGAGATCTCACTCGGAAGAGGGACGAGCTGGATGTTTATCTGGGAGGACTCGCCAAGAATCTGTTCCGTATGCTTGAAGGTACTTTCTCTTGTCCGACTGATTTGCCACTGTCGACTCTCCATATAGCTGTTGAATCATCATTTTTCTGTGTGTGCAGAATTCTGTCAAAACTTTGAGGAAGAGACCGGGTGGATTGAGACCGAGCTGGACCCTATAAACTCCCCCATCAAGGATGAAGCTGCAATGAATGTGCTGCGACTGGAATCTCGCCTCGCCAGTGTCACCAATTATCTTGCTTGACTGAAGGTGGCAGTATCAAGGATCGATGCGGAACTCTGGCCGAGAGAAACATTCCAGAATGACCTCGAGTCTTAGATGACTCGACTCAATGAGATCCCTGGTTGAGTGTAGGCGTGGAAGAAGTCATCCGCTCGGTGTGGTGCTGGCGTGGTCCTGTCTCTGGTCCACGTCCATTGCAAGGAAGTTAAAGAAGAAAAGCTCGTGGCTCTCAAGGTTGTCAATACCAAGAAACTTAACTTCCAGTCCTTCATGGAGAGCTTCATCGACGCTGCCACCCGTATTGCTGATGGAATCGACCTGGACGAGTTCGTCGAGCCAGCTAGCCCTCCTCCTGCCGAGTGAACAAACTTTAAGCCTCACTTTTATTTTCCTCAGAATGCCGAGTGATTTTGTAACCGTTAAACTCCTTCGGGCCTGACGCCCGAGTACTTCCGTTTGTGGTTCTGGACTTTGTTGGATTTATCCGAAGTTGGTTTTTCTTTCAATATGGTTGCTTTGCTTTTACCGCTATCAAATCTCTTAACTCCGATTGAAGCTTGATTCTTTACTCGGAATAGATGTTGTATTTGTGACGCGGCTCTGACGAGAGGGTTGCGGGCATGAGCACCAGGTGCTGCACACAACCTGCACCTCGTCGTCCTTGCAGATTAGGATGGAGCATACATTGTACTTGTGATGCAGCTCCGTCAAGAGGGTCATGGTCAAGAGCACTACGTGCTGCACACGACCTCCACCTCGTCGTCCTTGCGGATCAGGATGGAGCATACATTGTACTTGTGACGCAGCTTCGTCGAGAGGGTCGTGGGTGAGAGCACTAGGTGCTGCGCTCGACCTGCATCTCATCGTCCTTGTGGATCAGGATGGAGCGTACATTGTACTGGTGATGCAGCTCTGTCGAGAGGGTCATGGGTAAGAGCACTAGGTGCTGCGCTAGACCTGCATCTCGTCGTCCTTGCGGATCGGGATGGAACGTACGTTGTTCTTATGACTCGGCCACTCAGAGTGGTTTTTTTGACTTAGGCGAGTACGGGGTCGCAGCTAAGCCCCCGAGTGGGAGGATTGCTCTCCACTCGAAGGATTTTTTAAACTTAGGCGAGTACGGGGTCGCAACTAAGCCCCCGAGTGGGAGGACTGCTCTTCACTCGGAGGATTTTTTAACTTAGGCGAGTACGGGGTCGCAGCTAAGCCCCCGAGTGGGAGGATTGCTCTCCACTCAGAGGATTTTTTTAACTTAGGCGAGTACTGATACGTCTCCAAGGTATTTATAATTTTTTATTGTTCCATGCTATTATATTATCTATTTTGGATGTTTAATGGGCTTTAAAATGCCCTTTTATAATATTTTTGGGATTAACCTATTAACCGAAGGCCCAGTGCCAGTTTCTGTTTTTTTGCCTATTTTAGAGTTTCGCAGAAAAGGAATACCAAATGGAGTCCAAACGGAATGACACTTTCACGATGATCTTTCTTGGACCGAAAGCAATCCAGAAGACTTGGAGTCGAAGTCTGGAACTCCACGAGGCAGGAGGGCGCGCCCAGGGGGGTAGGCGCGCCCCCCACCCTCGTGGGGCCCTCGTAGCTCCACCGACGTACTTCTTTCGCCTATATATACTCTTATACCCTAGAAACATCGGAGGGAGCCACAAAACCACTTTTCCACCGCCGCAACCTTCTGTACCTGTGAGATCCCATCTTGGGGCCTTTTCCTGCGATCTGCCGGAGGGGGAATCGATCACGGAGGGCTTCTACATCAACACCATTGCCTCTTCGATGAAGCGTGCGCAGTTTACCACAGACCTTCGGGTCCATAGTTATTAGCTAGATGGCTTCTTCTCTCTCTTTGATTCTCAATACAAAGTTCTCCTCGATGTTCTTGGAGATCTATTCGATGTAATACTCTTTTGTGGTGTGTTTGCCGAGATCTGATGAATTGTGGATTTCTGAACAAGATTATCTATGAATATTATTTGGTTCTTCTCTGAATTCTTATATGCATGATTTGATATCTTTGCAAGTCTCTTCGAATTATCGGTTTAGTTTAGCCTACTAGATTGATCTTTCTTGCAATGGGCGAAGTGCTTAGCTTTGGGTTCAATCTTGCGGTGTCCTTTCCCAGTGATAGTAGGGGCAGCAAGGCATGTATTCTATTGTTGCCATCGAGGATAAAAAGATGGGGTTTATATCATATTGCTTGAGTTTATCCCTCTACATCATGTCATCTTGCTTAATGCGTTACTCTGTTCTTATGAACTTAATACTCTAGATGCATGCTGGATAGCGGTCGATGTGTGGAGTAATAGTAGTAGATGCAGAATCGTTTCGGTCTACTTGACACGGACGTGATGCCTATACTCATGATCATTGCCTTAGTGTCGGGTGGTAGGTGCGACATATGCCAACGGGTGGCTTATCATTGTGGGAGCCAGTAAGACGTCGCCGGTGCCTGGAAACGGGATGAGGCGAAGACATGCTCGCCGGCGAATCTTACCCAGGTTCGGGGCTCTCCGTGGAGATAACACACCTAGTCCTGCTCTGCGGGGTCTCCGCATGATCACTAGATCAGAAAGAGTAGCTACAAGTGCTCCTTGAGCTGTCGGGTTCAAGGGAAAAGAAGAGCAAGTCTAGCTCTCGTTTCCCTCTCTATATGGTGTATGTGTAACTCTAAGAAGCCAACCCTTTGCATGGGTGCCCCGGGGGGTTTATATAGGCCTACCACCCGGGGGTACAATTGTAATCCGGCTAGGCGCGGGTCCCAGTCGTCAGTGCCCGCGCTCACCAGCTTCTCCGCCGGCCATTGGGGCCCGCCGACTGGTGGGTCCCGTCGGCTGCCGGCCTCTTGGTCGACAGGCTGGCCCCACCGCCTGGGGGTCTTGTCGGCGGCTGTTTACTGTAACCTCGCCCCTGATGACGAGGGCTTTGTCGAGGTAAGCGTGGCTACAGTGTGCCGCCTCGAGGGCTCTCACTGTAGCCTTACCCCGTCTTGTCTCCTTAATGTGTCACATGTTTCGAGGGAGGGGGGTAGCCGGCTTCTGGGGGCCAGCTACGCCCCTAGCCAACTGGGGGAGGCCGGGCCGCCTTCGTGCCTCTCTCTTGCTAAAGGGGCCCGCCGCCCGCGGGCCATACTGGCGTCTGTCGCGGATGACGTTGAGGCCAGCATGGCTACAGTGCCGAGCCGGACAGGAGATGGCTGACCCGTACGGCGTCCTGTGGCCATGCCTGCCTCGGGATTCGGGGGTAGTGGGCCGTACTATAGCCACACCCCGTCTTGTCACCGTTATGTGGGCGTAGTT
The DNA here is from genome assembly GCF_018294505.1 of Triticum aestivum. Taxonomy (NCBI): domain Eukaryota; kingdom Viridiplantae; phylum Streptophyta; class Magnoliopsida; order Poales; family Poaceae; genus Triticum; species Triticum aestivum. The sequence continues at coordinate 415,339,934 of NC_057805.1, read as the reverse complement.
TTGGTGGGTGCAGTCTTGGCCGGCTTCTTGGAGTCGGCGCTCTATATGGCCGGCTCTTGGGAGTCGGCGTTCTCCATGGTCGGCTTGCTGGAGTCGGCCATCTCGTAGCTATCTTGGGGGAGGTTTCTGGGACTGGGTCGCCTTCTGAGAGTCGGCCCCTGGGGTAGCCGGCCGGGGGAAGGCGGCCCAATGCTTCGAATGCTTGAAGGCTCAGATGGCCTGATAATTTTTGAATAGCCAGGGGTAGTCGGTTAGGCTACCCGTGGCCATTTACTCCGACAGTAGTCCCCGAAGCTGATTGAGCTTCGAGGTTGGGTGGGAGTCGAGAAGCTCGGTCAGCTTCCTATCTTGACGAGCCGGCAGCTGGGAGCCGGCTTCGGTTGGGTGCGCCATCTCGGCGAAATTTTTTGGAGTCTGAGGGCGGGAGCCTACCAGCGCGCGCACCGGGCCGCGGGCGGGCCTGCGAACCACGTGGCATCCCTTGGCTAAAAAGCCTGCCAAGCCACGCGCGCGATGGGACGTCGCCGCAGGTCGGGGGCCCGCCACGCCTACGCCCGGGCCCCGGCGCGGATTCTCTGCAGCCCGAAGCTGCCCGCACGTCTTCCTGCGGCGGTTTCGGCACACCTTTAGGGCGTAATAATCGCGAGGCGTGGGGGGAGTGGGTGTAGTTAATCCCACGTCTCACCCCACGCCCTGCCTCCTCGGCTTCACCGTGCGAAGCTATAAGTAGGGGGAGGGGGGAGAGCGGCAGGCGCTCGCACGCCCCTCCCCTCTCCGCCATCTTCTTCCTTCTGCTCTTTCTTGCGACAGCGCCTCGCCGCCGCACCGCTCTACCACTCGATCCTCCACCGCCGCGCTCATTCTCGCCAGCCCCACGCCATGATGCAGTACCGTGGGGATTGGGACGGCTCCAACGTCCATGAGGATCACGTCGAGTTCCTCCGCAAGACGCGGCGGCTGCCCGGCGCGGACAAGGTGGAGGTCCGTCTTGCGCCGGCGAAGGAGATTACGCCGGAGCCGGAGGAAGGCGAGCGGGTAGTCTTCCGCTCGCATTTCTTGCGCGGCATCGGCTTGCCCGTGAGCGCCTTCTTCCGCTCCTTTCTCGAGTTCTACCAACTCCAGCCGCACCACCTCACCCCGAACACGGTGGTGCTGCTGTCCGCCTTCGTCTCCTTGTGCGAAGGCTACCTCGGCGTCCTCCCCACCCTTGAGCTCTGGGGGGAGTTCTTCTAGTCCAAGCTGGGCACGTGCATGCAGGGCGTGCCGGCTCAGAGTGGCGCCTTCGTCGTGATGCGGAGGGTGGCTGGCGACAACCCTTTCCCCGTCATCACGCTGATCCAGTCGGTGAAGCTATGGCAGAAGTCATACTTCTACGTGAAGAACGTCGCCACGCAGGGCGACTACGTCAATCTGCCGGCTTACGTAGCCGGCCCACCGGCAGGCAGGTGGCCCCAGTGGTCCTATCGGGCCGTGACGCTGACGTCGGCTGGAGCCGCAGCTGTCGCCCGACTGCGGGTGATGATCCAGTCGGAGGGCTTGTCGGGGCCCGACCTGCTGGCCGCCTTCGTCACGCGCCGGGTGCTCCCGCTCCAGAGCCGCCCTCATCTGATCTGTCAGATGAGCGGCCAGCTCGATCCGAGTCGGATGTGCACCAAAGACATGCCGCACGACGAGGTGGCCTATATGGTGAACTACCTTGCGAACTGCAAGCTCTCCGCAGAGTGGCAGTTCGGCAAGGAGCCATATTGCCAAGCCCATCCGCCGCCCGCAGTATGTTCTCTTTTTCTCTTTCTCTTCTCTCAGTTTTGTCGCCGAGTTCCTTTTGGCCGACTCTGACTAGTTGGCTTGTCTCGACAGAGCCCTCTTCTTCGGCCTGCAGGCGGGTCGGACGCGGAGCGCCGATTCGTCCCCGACCGGATGGAGCACGATCTGGAGGACCCCGACTTGGGGGCGGCCGCTATGGACGACAACATCGAGGCGGGCGGTGGCCAAGACGGCGGCGAGGCAGGCGGCTCCGGGCTTGGAGTCAGCTTTGACGACTGGCCGGACGATGACGAGGCTGAACTCGTCCCCCGCTGCCAGCTGGCACCTGGCCACGGCGCGGGCTCCTCCACCGTGCCGCCTGCTCGGGGCGGCGGGCAAAAGCGTCGTGCCGCGCCGGGCTTGTTCGGCAGTCGGCCGAAGAAGCCCAGAGGTGGGGCAGCGGCGACCAGGCGGGAGGAGGCGGCCACGAAGGCGGCCCGCTTCCGCAAGGCGGTGAAGCAGCCGCAGACGGTGTCGACGTAAGTATATACTCCTTCGTGTATTCTTTTTTCTTTTCCCTAGTAGCTCCTGAGTCCTTGTCTTTTCTCCAAAAAACCAGGGCTCCATTGTCGCTCGAGCGGGCTGCTGCCGCCTCCGTTGTTGGGTCGCCGGGAGGATCTGGGAGCACTACTCGCCGCGTGGACCCCCGTGCCGATCTTCAGGCGGCAATGGAGCGGAACGCGCGGGAGGAGCGGGAGGCGGAGGCATTGAGGGCAGCCGCCGCCAAGGCGGCGCAGGAGGAGGAGGCGGCGAAGGCACGCGCTGACGCCGCAGCCAAGGCCCAAGCGGAGGCTGCGGCTGCAGCGATGGCGGAGGGGGCCTTGCTGGTCACCCCACTGCGCGTCGCGGTGCCTGGGGCCCCGGAGCCCCCGCCAGAAGAAGCCGGCGGTGACCAGCCGGGGCTGGAGAGGGAAGACGACATCGTCATCCTAGAGAGGGTGGCGGCACCGGCCCCGCCGACTGGGGCGGCTCAAGGCGGCCGGCCTGATCTGCCGCCTGCGCAATCGGCCGGGGGCGAGCCGGCCGCGAGGACTGATCTGGCGGTCCGGACGTCGTCGGGCCAGCGCACGGGGAAGGCCGCATCAGAGCCGCAGCCGGCCGCGGGCTCCAGCTCGTCGGCCCAGGATATGGAGGCGGTCAGAGCTAGCTCGGGGTGGACGCCAGGCGGAGGGACAGCCGTGATGAATGTGGCCGCGCAGGACGTCCGGACCCGGCTCCAAGCCCAGGCTACGGCGCTGAGGAAATACAACGACGAGTTCCTTGCATCGCGGGCGGCCATCCGGGTTAGTCTTCTTATCTTACTTTTTTGATCTTGGTTTCTTCCGTGGGGGCGCGTCAGCGCACCCACTGGGTGTAGTCCCCGAGTTCTGAGTCGGCTGCTGAGCAGGCGGCTTGGAACTTCTTAGCGGATCTAGTTTTGCTATTCTTGCTCTTACTTCGCTCTTCTGCCTGTCTTGCAGGACTACCACAATCTTCGCGCGGCTGCCTTCAACTCCCAGGCTCGGGAGCTGACCTAGAAGACCGCCAACCTATCTGAGAGCCGGGGTAAGTGCTTCGTCCTTTATCTCACATGGGGGCGCGTCAGCGCACCCACTGGGTGTAGTCCCCGAGATTCGGGCCGACTGCTGAGCAGTCGGGTCGGATCTTTCTTGACGACTTCTTCTTATTGCTTCTTCTTTCTCTACCATCCCTGCAGCGGCCAACGCCAGTCTAAGGGAGCAGCTGGGAGGGTCTCAGGCCGCCCTTCGTGCTAAGGAGGCCGAGTTTGCCGCCTTGGTGCAGGAGCGTGACCGCCTGGCCAAGAGGTTGGCCGACTAGGAGGAGAGCGACAAGGGGGCTCTGAAGGCAGTGCAGGACAGCGAAGCCGCCCTCCAGGCCGAGTATGAGACGGAGGCGGCTGGCTGGGCCGAAGCAAGGCAGACGCTGATCAATGGCTATGGCCAAATCGAAGATTTGGTTGACGGTAAGCCGCCTTCTTCTTCGTCCTTTCTTGCCGCTTGCCGCTTTTGGCTCGTTTTCTGACTTGGTGTTTTCTCTTCTTTCTCTTTCTTTCTTGCGCAGAGTACTTCCCTGGCTACTCTACCGCCGCCAACCAGATCATCGAGGCTCGCCGCGAGGCACGGAGGCAGGCTGGCGCCGATATTGCACCAAACGCTAGCCGGTCGCTGGAGGAGCAGCTCTTGGCGATCCAGGCCCTTCTCCAGCCGGCTCATCGTCTGCTCCGCCGGCTTCAACATGCCGGGGCGCAGATGTTGGCCGCCCTCTGGCCTGGCGAAGTGGTTCCCCGCACCCCCAGTCGGACTGCTGATTGGCTGGAGGTGACGGTCGGCCGCTTCGAAGCCTGGAAGGCTTCGGCGGCTCGGTCCGGCGCCAGGCGGGCACTGGAGTTCGTCAAGGCCTGGTATCCCGGCCTGAGTCTGGACCAGCTGGCTACCTGGCGGCAGCAGGCCGACACGGAGCTGGAGCCGGCGCGGCCGGCTATCATCCGGCGGGCTTCGGCGATCGCCGACTACACCGACACCAGCGCCTTCGCCCCTGAGGTAGATGACAACGGTGTTGCCCAGCCGGAGGAATGGTTCGGGCTGAACCCGGCAGACGGCGAAGACTCGGCGGAGGAGATCGACTCCAGCGACGAGGGCGAAGAGGAGGAGGAGGAGGGTGAAGACGTCGGGCCGGATGGTGGAGCGGCCGGCCAGCCTCAGCTTGACCGTGCCTCCAGCAACATGGCACGCGCGGGTGCGCCGCCTGCCACCGGCAGTGATCAAGCCGAGACCCGCCAGCCGGCCACTCCTTCAGCCGGTGACGCCGTCTCAACCGACCAACCCGGCTCCCACACCGCGCCTATAGTCTAGTCTGCTATCTTTTATTTTCCTGTCTTATCACTTTTGGAACAATATTCTGTTAAGTTTACACAATTCCACCCACTTGGGGTGTATTCGAACAATGTCGATTGCCGGCCTGTTGGGGGCTTTATATGTATATATGACTATGCAAGTGTTTGGCTTTTCCTTGTTCTTTGCTTTTCATCCTTCTGTTGTTTCCTTTGCCGCCCTCCCTTGGTTGCCGCCTCCCCAGTCAGGCAGTTGCTCTGCAATCTGTGGCTGGAGAAGTGCTTGGCCAATTGGGAGGGCAAGTACTCTAGCTTTGTTGGATTATAGCGAAGTGTTTGGGAAGCCGGCCAGCCGGCTGTTCTGACAGCCGGCAAGCGTGGTCGGAGGCCGTCTTTTCGCTAGACAAGTTCATTAGTCCTTAGCCGTTTTTCGTGTGGGCATCGTTTCTGCCTTGGCTCTTGCTGGTCGGACAGTCGGTTCTTCGAGCTGCGACTTTCAACAAGAGAGGACTCGGGAGCCGGCACACTACTTGTCTGACTTCAGGTAGAACTTAATATAGCTTAAGGCGGCCAGTCCCCGGGCCGACTAGTCGAACCCAGTGCCAGACAGGAAATCAAATGCAATAATACATTCATGGATATGACACTCGTCACTCATAGATAAATGAAGGCAGTCCCCGAGTGCTCCTCGGGGGGTCTGTTGTTTCGTACTTAATACAAAAGGGTAGCATGATACATACTGCTTTCAACTGTAAAATCTTCTCAGGAGGTTCGCGTTCCATGGTCGCTCCGACTCCTTGCCGGAGTGATCCCTCTTGCGTGCTCTTCGTTTTTGCGCGTCGATCAAGTAGTAGGAGTCGTTTCCTAGTGCCTTGCTGATGACGAAAGGGCCTTCCCAGGGGGCCGAGAGCTTGTGCTGGCCGGCTGTTCGCTGGATCAGCCGAAGCACAAGGTCGCCCTCCTGGAAAGATCTTGGCTTGACCCTGCGGTTGTGGTAATGGCGCAACCCCTGCTGGTAGATGGCGGACCGCCTGAGTGCTAACAGCCGGCCTTCTTCTAGTAGGTCGACACCGTCTTCTCTTGCTTCCTTGGCCTCCGCCTCCGTGTACATGGTGATCCGACGCGAGTCGAACTCAATGTCGGTTGGGATGACAGCCTCGGCACCATATACAAGGAAGAATGGAGTGAAGCCGGTTGACTTGTTGGGGGTAGTACGCAGACTCCAGAGGACAGCCGGCAGCTCATCGAGCCAGCAGCCGGCCGATCGCTCCAGTGGTACAACCAGTCGGGGCTTGATGCCGGAGAGGATGAGTCCATTTGCTCGCTTGACCTGGCCGTTTGACTGCGGGTGGGCAACGGACGCTAAGTCCAGTCGGATACCCTGCGTTGTGCAGAAACGTGCCAGTGCTCCTTTGGCAAAGTTTGTGCCGTTGTCGGTGATGATGCTGTGCGGTATGCCGTACCGAGTAGTGATGTCGGTGATGAACGTCACGGCAGTCGGCCCATTCAGCTTCTTGATCGGCTTCGCTTCGATCCACTTGGTGAACTTGTCCACGGCGACAAGCAGATGTGTCAAGCCGCCGCGGGCTGTCTTGAAAGGGCCCACCATGTCCAGTCCCCAGACGGCAAAGGGCCAGATGAGGGGAATGGTCTTGAGTGCAGAAGCCGGCAGGTGTTGCTTGGAACTGAGGACTTGGCATCCTCTGCAGCTCTTGACTATCTCTTTGGCATCTTCCAAAGTAGTCGGCCAAAAGAAACCGTGGCGGAAAGCTTTGGCCACGAGTGATCTTGAGGCTGCGTGGTGGCCGCATTCGCCTTGATGGATATCCTTGAGGATTGCCACTCCTTTTCCTGGCTCGACACAGCGCTGGAAGACTCCAGTGACGCTGCGCTTAACAAGCTCTCTGTTGATTATTGCATATGCTCCGGCTCGTCGTTGCACTAGTCTTGCTGAGATCTCATCAGTCGGCAGCTCTCTGTTGACTAGGAATTTGAGGATGGGCTGAGCCCATGATGGAGCTGTGACTTCTTCTTCTGATAGTGCGGCCACCATGACTCGGGTGGGTGGGTCGGGTGGTGTGGAATTGGAGTCGGCCACCGCTTCTTGTGTTGCTGCAGTCCCCGGGCCGACTGCTGCAGTCCCCGGGCCGGGTTCTGAAGTCCCCGGGCCGGGTGCGACTACGGCAGTCCCCGGGCCAGTTGTCGAAGTCCCCGTGCCGCCTGCAGGGTTCCTCCAGTCGGATCCGGCTGCATCGGGGACAGGCGGTACGAAGATAGAGTCCGACTCTGGAGTCGGCTTGATGGACAGCTTGAGGAGGCGCTGGAGGGAGACGCCGCTCGATATAGCCTGTCGGGTGGAGCCGATCCGTGCCAGGGCATCTGCTTGGTCGTTGTCGGCCCTTGGTACATGAAGGAACTCGCACCCTTCAAAGTACCCACTAATCTGCTAGACGAGGAATCGATAGCTCGCCATGTTTGCATCCTTGGCGTCCCAGTCACCAGACGACTGCTGGACCACCAAGTCTGAGTCGCCATAACACAGGATCTGGCGTACGCCGAGTTCTTTGGCTAGCTGGAGCCCATGTATGAGCGCCTCGTACTCGGCCACGTTGTTGGAGGCGGCGAAGTGGATTTGCAGCGTGTATCTGAGTTTGTCGCCTTTGGGAGAGGTGAGGACGATGCCGGCTCCCAAGCCGGTGCGCATCTTGGACCCGTCGAAGTGCATCCGGCAATGGGTAGAGTCGGGAGCCGGCGGTAGGTACTGGGTCTCGGCCCAGTCGACGAGGAAGCCGGCCAATGCTTGGGACTTGATGGTGGTGCGGGGTTGGTAGAAGATTGTGTATGGTGCCAATGCAATGGCCCATTTAGCCACCCGGCCGGATGCATCCCGGCTGCCTATGATCTCGGCAAGCGGGGCGGTGCACACGACCGTGATGGGATGCTCTTGGAAGTAGGGCTTCAGCTTCTTGGCGGCGAAGTACACCCCATAGCACATCTTCTGGTAGTGCGGGTAGTTTTGCTTTGAGCTGGATAGTACTTCGCTTAGATAATACACCGGCCTTTGAACTAGCTGGGCTCGGCCTTCTTCCGGGCGCTGGACCACGACAACTGTACTGACCACTCAGCTAGTCGCGGCAATGTAGAGGAGCATGGGCTCCTTCTCAGTCGGCGCCGCCAGGACAAGTGGAGTGGTCAGCATCTTCTTCAGCTCATGGAAGGCTTGGTCGGCTTGGTCATTCCACTCGAAGTGAGTGGACTTGTTCATGAGTCGGTACAGGGGGAGAGCCTTCTCTCCTAGCCGGCTGATAAAGCGGTTTAGGAAGGCCAAGCACCCGGTGAACTTCTGCACATCTCGCAATTTGGTGGGAATCTCCATCCTCTCGATGGCCTTTATCTTCACAGGGTTGCACTCGATGCCACGTTCGGAGACCAGAAAGCCTAACAGCTGGCCGGCTGGTACTCCGAACACGCATTTCTTGGGGTTGAGCTTGATTTGGAATCGGCGCAAGTTGGCGAATGTTTCTTTGAGGTCCTCCAGCAGGGTGCCGCACTTCTCTGTCTTCACCACAATGTCGTCTACGTAGACGTGGGCATTTCTGCCGAGTTGCTTGAGGAGGCATTTCTGCATGCAACGCTGAAAAGTGGCACCGGCATTCCTTAGGCCGAATGTCATAGTCAGGTAACAGAAAGCTCCGAATGGTGTGATGAAGGCAGTCTTCAGTCGGTCTGCTGGGTCCAACTTGATTTGATGGTACCCTGAGTAGGCATCCAAAAAACTCAACAGCTCGCATCCGGCTGTGGAGTCTATCACTTGGTCAATCCGTGGCAAAGCAAACGGATCCTTGGGGCAGGCCTTGTTGAGGCTGGTGTAGTCTATGCACATACGCCACTTGTTATTCTTTTTCAAAACCAAGACTGGGTTGGCAAGCCACTCTGGAAAAAATACTTCCATAATAAAGCCAGCGGCGAGGAGCCTGGCTATCTCTTCTCCTACGATTCTTCGCTTCTCTTCTGACAGTTGGCGGAGGGGCTGCTTGACCGGCTTCGCGTCGGCTCGGACGTGCAATTTGTGCTCGGCGAAATCCTTCGGGACACCCGGCATGTCCTTTGGGGACCATGCGAAGACATCTCGATTCTCACGGAGGAAGTCGACGAGCTCGCCTTCCTATTTACTGTCCAGGTTTGCCCCAATGACAGCAAACCTTTCCGGATTCTCCGGGTCCAGGGGTATCTTCTTCGTCTCCTTGGCCGGCTGGAAGGAGCCCTGCGCATCATAATCTTTGGGGTTGGGGGACAGAGCCGGCTGCTTGCCGGCCATGGCCACAACCCGTTCCAGCATCTTCTTCTCTTCTGCCACTACGAGGGACTCGGCCAGCCGACTACTGGCCATGGCGCACTCGATGGACTTCTTGTAGTCGCCGGCTATGGTGATGATCCCCTTCGAGCTTGGCATCTTCATCTTTAGGTAGGCGTAGTGGGGTACAGCCATGAACTTGGCCAGAGCAGGTCGGCCAAGCAAAGCATGGTAGGGGCTCTCCAGATCCACTACCTCAAACCAGATTGCTTCTCGGCGAAAATGATCCTTGTCTCCGAAGAGAACATCCATCTTGATCTTGCCGATCGGGGAACAAGACAAGCCGGGCACGATGCCATGGAACACGGTCCGGCTTGGCATGAGCTGCTTCGCCTTGATGTTCAGCTTCTCCATGGTATCGCGGTACAGTATATTGATACTGCTTCCGCCATCAATCAGGACGCGGGAGAATCGGGCAGCTCGCCTCTCCGTCACGAGGGTGACATTCAAGACTAGTGCATAGGAGCCAGGGGATGGCATCACCTCTGGGTGGTCGGCCTGGCTCCAGTTGATGGGCTTCTCGGACCAGTGCATGAATTCGGGAGCGCTAGAGGCGACTGCGTTGACCTCTTGATGCTGACGGCGCCGACTACGCTTGTCTTCAACTTGGCTTGTGAAGACGACGTAGGCGGCGTGCTCTTCAGCGAACTCATCTTGAATGGCTCCGACTGCTGGCAGAGCCGCCGGCTGCTGGGGGGCCAGAGGCGGCGGGCCGGGAGGCGGAGGCGGCACCAGCCCCTCGCCCTTGGAGATTCGCGTGAGCCAGTGGCACTTTCGGGTCGTGTGGTTGGACGGCTTCGCGCCGCTGTGGAACTTGCAGGGGGCGTCGAGAGTCTGCTCGTAGGAGAAAGCCGGCTGCCAAGCTGGCCTGCCACCCTTCTTCTTGGGATCGGGCCGTTCTTTGGGTTGCTCATCTTCAACTGTGGCCACCTGCCGACTGGTGGAAGGCGGCATAGGGGCCTTACGCTTGTGGTCGTTCTGGTAGGGGCGCCGACTGGACTCGCTAGCCAGCGTCTTGGGAGCCGGAGCAAGCACCTTCCCAGAGGCGTCCACTCGGAGCTCGGTCTTCATCGAGGAGTCGGCCGTGGCGTACTTATCCGCGATGGTCAGCAGTTCGTCGAGGGTAGCCGGCTCGTCGCAGAGGAGCCGGTGCTTGAGGAGGGTGCCCTCTCGGCACCTGGCGGTGAAGTACTCGATGGCCTGAACCTCGTGCACCCCCTCGCAGGAGTTGCGGAGCTCGGCCCACTGCGTGAGGTAGTCGCGGGTCGACTCGTTGGGCCCTTGGACGCATAGGGAGAGCTGGCGAGGCTTGGGAGGCCGCTTGTACGTGCTGGTGAAGTTGCGGACGAAGACTTCCGTGAAGTCCAGCTAGTTGTTGACGCTGTAGGGCTTGAGGCTGTTGAGCCAGGTGCGCGCCATGCCTTGCAGCATGAGGGGGACGTATTTCACGGCGACGCGTCTGTTGCCGTTGGCTATGCTGACCGCAGTAGAATAGTCGATGAGCCAATCTTCCGGCTTCACAGAGCCGTTGTACTTGGGCGTGTCTCTGGGGAGCGAGAACCCTTTGGGGAAGGGCTCGTCGCGGATGCGGGGGCCAAAGCATGGCGGGCCGACATCGTCGTCTTCTTCTAGCGCCAGGGATCGAGCTAGGCGGTCGATCCGGTGGTGGGCGTCGTTCTCGCCGACTCCTTCGCGGCGGCCTAGTCGGCCACCAAGAGTCGGATGCGTGATAGGCGGCGGGGTGGGACGTCTCTCCCCTCGAGGCGGGGGAGGAGGCGGATTTCCTTGGCGCTCCACCGCTCGAGGGCGGCCTTCCGCGTCGCGCTCGATGGTGATACGAGTCCGGCTGTGGCTAGCAGCCGGCTCCTTGTCTTTCCTCTCGCGGGCGCCGCTCGCAGTCGGCGACCGGGACGTCGCGGCGTGCTCCCAGTGCGGGGGATGACTATCAGCGCGGGCGCCGGCTTCGTGCCGTTCTGCGGCCGCGTCGATCAGCTGCTGGATCCGCCTTGTCATGTAGGGGAGCTCATCGGCTGCCAGCCCATTTAGCTCTTCAGCGGCCGCCTGAGCGGCTCATAGATTCTCGAGCGGGGTGGCGTAGATGGGGCGATCTGCCCCCAGCATGCTGGCGATAGCCGCGCCACGCTTCTGGACGAAGCCGGCTCGGCTCGGCCCGCTATGCGGCGGCGTACCGAAGGCGGCGTGATCGACTTCACGCTGGTGGGCCTCGGTGAGGCGTCTCATGGAGGCTATCTTCTGGCCTTCCGCGATGAGGGCGAGGCGGCGTGCCTCCAAGGTCTCGGCGTCGGCGTCGGCCGGGATGGGGACAGATAAGTCGTGCATCGCCGCTTGCAGGGCGTCGCGGGCGTTCTCGCCCGAGTTGGCGACGTGGCTAATGACCAACACTTCGGTGACAGCGCTGCTGCCGCTGTCAGCTCGATGGAGAGGGTCGTCGAAGACCACCACGTCGGAGGGGTAGGCGTCGAGCGATGCCGTGTCGGAATCGACAAGCATCGGGTCGGTGGAGCCGACCGACTCCAAGTCTGCAGGAGGCTCGCTGGAGACGTGAAGTTGGTCGAGGAGGCTGACGAGGCGACTCTCGGGGTAGTCCGTGCCCGCGTCGGACGCGGGCTCGTCGGAGATGCGAGCCTCGCGGAGCAGATCGGTGAGACGGCTCACCGCGCAGGCGTCGTCGACGCCTTGCAGCGCGTCGGGGCAAACTCCATCGGGCGCAGCAGGCTGGCTGCGCTCGCGGGGGAGAAAAGGGTACCCGTTCAGAACAGGTCTCCGGACGACGGTGCACCTGGCCCCACAGTGGGCGCCAAATGTCGGGTGGTAGGTGCGACATATGCCAACGGGTGGCTTATCATTGTGGGAGCCAGTAAGACGTCGCCGGTGCCTGGAAACGGGATGAGGCGAAGACATGCTCGCCGGCAAATCTTACCCAGGTTCGGGGCTCTCCGTGGAGATAACACCCCTAGTCCTGCTCTGCGGGGTCTCCGCATGATCACTAGATCAGAAAGAGTAGCTACAAGTGCTCCTTGAGCTATCGGGTTCAAGGGAAAAGAAGAGCAAGTCTAGCTCTCGTTTCCCTCTCTATATGGTGTATGTGTAACTCTAAGAAGCCAACCCTTTGCATGGGTGCCCCAGGGGGTTTATATAGGCCTACCCCCCGGGGGTACAGTTGTAATCCGGCTGGGCGCGGGTCCCAGTCGTCAGTGCCCGCGCTCGCCGGCTTCTCCGCCGGCCATTGGGGCCCGCCGACTGGTGGGTCCCGCCGGCTGCCGGCCTCTTGGTCGACAGGCCGGCCCCACCGCCTGGGGGTCTTGTCGGCGGCTGTTTACTGTAGCCTCGCCCCTGATGACGAGGGCTTTGTCGAGGTAAGCGTGGCTACAGTCTGCCGCCTCGAGGGCTCTCACTGTAGCCTTACCCCGTCTTGTCTCCTTAATGTGTCACATGTTTCGAGGGAGGGGGTAGCCGGCTTCTGGGGGCCGGCTACGCCCCTGGCCGACTGGGGGAGGTCGGGCCACCTTCGTGCCTCTCTCTGGCTAAAGGGGCCCGCCGCCCGCGGGCCATACTGGCGTCTGTCGCGGATGACGTTGAGGCCAGCATGGCTACAGTGCCGAGCCGGACGGGAGATGGCTGACCCGTACGGCGTCCTGTGGCCATGCCTGCCTCGGGATTCGGGGGTAGTGGGTCGTACTGTAGCCACACCCCGTCTTGTCACCGTTATGTGGGCGTAGTTTTGGTGGGTGCGGTCTTGGCCGGCTTCTTGGAGTCGGCGCTCTATATGGCCGGCTCTTGGAAGTCGGCGTTCTCCATGGTCGGCTTCCTGGAGTCGGCCATCTCGTAGCTATCTTGGGGGAGGTTTCTGGGACTGGGTCGCCTTCTGAGAGTCGGCCCCTGGGGTAGCCGGCCAGGGGAAGGTGGCCCAATGCTTCGAATGCTTGAAGGCTCAGATGGCCCGATAATTTTTGAAGAGCCAGGGGTAGCCGGTTAGGCTACCCGTGGCCATTTACTCCGACACTTAGATATCTTCATAACTATGCGCTTTTCTATCAGTTGCTCAGCAGTAATTTGTTCACCCACCGTAATACATGTTATCTTGAGAGAAGCCACTAGTGAAAACTATGGCCCTCGGGTCTATATTGCATCTCTTTTATTTACATCACATCTCGTTTACTATTTTGCAATATTTACTTTCCAATCTATACAACAAAAATACCAAAAATATTTACTTTACTATCTTTATTAGATCTCACTTTTGCGAGTGACCGTGAAGGGATTGACAACCCCTTTATCGCGTTGGTTGCAAGGTTCTTGATTGACAACATTTTGGTGACTTGTGCGTTGTATCCTACTGGATTGATACCTTGGTTCTCAAAACTAAGGGAAATACTTACCCTACTTTGCTGCATCACCCTTTCCTCTTCAAGGGAAAACAAACGCATGCTCAAGAGGTAGCAAGAAGGATTTCTGGCGCCGTTGGTGGGGAGATCTACGCCAAGTCAAGACATACCAAGTACCCATCATAAACTCTTCTCCCTCACATTACATTATTTGCCATTCGCCTCTCGTTTTCCTCTCCCCCACTTCTAAAACGGTTTTCGAAAACCTTTGCCTTTTCTTCGCCCTTTCTCCGTTTGTCTCTTTTCGCTTGTTTCTTGTGCGTTCGTGTGTTTGATCATTTGTTTCGCCTTCATGGCTAGTCCTCCTATCATTGTTGATACTCCCAATAATTTAGTTCTTAATTTTAAACAAAGCGAGGGAGAAAACCTAAAAGATGCTTGGTATAGAATTTGCAATGCTCAAAATAGATCTACTAGAAAGCAATCTACTTCTGTTCTTCTTCGCAATTTTTATATAGGCATCACTCCTTGGAATAGATATGTTCTTGACACCATTACCGGAGGGAATTTCTTGGGAAGCCATACTTTTGATTCTTATAATGCTATGATAGATTTGTTAGGCCCACCACCTCTTTTGGTCAATGGAACTATTTTAACTTTGGAACATGTGATGCAAAGGCTTGATATTATTGAAAATAAAATTTCCACTGTAGAGTTAATCGAAAATTTGGATAAAAAGATCCACAACCAAATTACCCAATACGGATCTAAGGTAGGAGTTACTCTAAAAAATCTTAGGGAAAAGGAACCCATAGTTAATGAGAAGATAGATCAAGATTCCACTGGGGCTTCATTTTTTTAGCTTCTTATTACCTGCGGGAGTCCCACTGCCGTTAGCACCTTTCTTAGTACTCCTTGAGCTAATCTCTTATTGTTTTCGTGCATTAAGCTTAGGAATACGTTTATTTGCTAATATGATGGCCGGTCATAGTAAACTCGAAGATATTATTACCAACTTGGGGACCGCTTTTTCTGCCATTAAAAATACCTCAAATCCTCCTCCTACCAAAGTTGCCAAGTTTATCTATGTTCCTAAAAATAAGGGTGAATCTTCTAGTAAGGAAAATGAAGACCTCAAATCAATAAGTGTTCACCCCAACTCTTTCGATATCATTAAGGAACCTTTTGCTACAAATGAATTTCTTGATTTCTTGCCTAGGAGTTTGATCATTACCAAAAACAAAGAACCTCCTAGGGGTTATGTGTGTTCAATAGAAGGATTGCATACCAAAGATGGCAATACCTAGATCTATTCTTGCTTTTATGCCTAGCTAGGGGCGTTAAACGATAGCGCTTGTTGGGAGGCAACCCAATTTTATTTTTGTTTCTTGCTTTTTGTTCCTGTTTAGTAATAAATAATTCATCTAGCTTCTGTTATAATTGTGTTTTTTGTGTTTTAATTAGAGTTTGTGCCAAGAATAACTGATAGGATCTTCTTGGGTGATAGTTGTTTGTGTAGGGTAACATAGCAGAAAACAAAAAAAATCCGACCTACGCACCAGCCCAGGACCACTATGGAGACTGCATACATGGTTTAATCTTTTTCGTTACCGACTCGTAGCGCAGCGGGAAGTAGAGTCGATGACGATCGGCGCTGCAGATCCCCGCAGCTAGGATTTACAACCACCCAACTGCGAGGATGTATACCCTCATCTACTCCTCAGACAGCCCCCCGGATGGTGTCGCGAACAGCCCTTTGGGAGGACCTTCGAAACTCGAACGGTCACTCGGACAGCCCTTCGGGGGGACCTTCAAAACTCGGACGGTCACACGGACAGCCCTTGGGGAGGCACTCACGAACTAAGACCGAAACTACGATCTCTCTACAGAGTTGCACACATACGGTGTCATCTATTCGGCAGGGCTTCGCCGTCCAGAACTAGTTCCTGACGGAACCCAGACAGCCTTACGGCTCTACGAAACTCTTTTCGTGGGAGGGAGAGAAGAAGCCAGATAATGCATGGCATGTGTATGAGAGCAAGGGATGATCGTGGAGGGCTGCCCCTCCACCTCTGTTTATAGGAAATCCCAAGGGGTAGGGTGGTTTTACAAGAAACCCCAAAACCCACATGAAATGGAGTCCTTCCCAAGGACCTAAAGAGTGAAAACAAGGGACAAGTGGGGCCCCATGGATGAGCTGCACCCATGAACGTCCTACCCCTTGTGGGCCCCCCCAAAAAGAGGTTCCCACCCTTCCATGTCATCCCTAGATCTTTTGGGCAAAGCCCCAACAGGTGGCTTTCCATAAAATATCCCAAAAAGCACTTTCACTATTCATGACGACATTTTTCAGCGTCCGTTCGAACTGAAAATATTTATGTGGGCTTAGAAAATTTCCAGTACCCACCATAGTAATTTTCAACGCGTTCTGGAACAATTCCAGTTTAGTGATTTTCATCTGCGAAAAGCATCTGAACCGGTTCATGCAGCTTCGGAACATTTCCGGTTTTTATTTCTGAAAATTCCAAAAAGTTTCCAGAATGATTCTGGCACCCTCCAAGAATTATCAGGCATGTGCCGAAACCATTTTGACTTAATGGCATACCCCGAAACAACTATTTCGGTTTCGCCAAAACTCATCCGGTGACCTCTCTCTGCGCAACTTTTCCACTGTCCGGAACTTTTCGGTGTCCGAAACTATTACGATGATTTTCTCTCAGACTCCCTGTCTAGTATTCAGCAGATAGATGACCCTTAAGCATGTGACCTATAGGTTCGGTGAAGTATAGACATAACCCGGAACCCATTCCGATCAATGATCAACATCGGAGCCGTGGACACCCATATTGACCCCTATACCCACACGAATAAATATTCGAGTGAACCTCCAGTTGCAGTGAGCTATTCCTGTTGTTTCGCGATATGTCACAAACACCCGAGGTGAGATTTATTGCATCCCCATGGATGAACAATTTGTCCACCATGCAAGTTACCTCATTACCGGTTTTGTTCTCTTTTCTCGTTTCCGTGTTCCGGCATCCCAGTCATCAAATCACAAGGTGTCTGGCCAGACGATTATGGATACCATAACACCGAGAGGGCCCGAGAATATCTCTCCATCGTCGTAGGAGAAAATCCCAATCTTGAGCTATCAAGTTACTTGACATACTTTTCCATGAACCTGTAAGCCGCCGTAATAGCCACCCATTTACGGATGACGTTTAACAAACCCCAAAGTTCATGAAGCAAGCATGAAGAAACTCGATACTCTCACGGTCTAAGGAATCATGCAAACGTTAACCATCTCTGTGTTATGTACCATTAAACTTGTGACGAATGAATCTCATAGCATAACATCAATCCGGGTCGATTCAACACAAATGTTCTCTTAACATTGTGCCCTCAAAGTTGCTGGCATAGACATGCCCATGACCAGGAAAACAGAATCATCATGCAACACTTGAGCTAGTCTTAGAGGCCAGACTAGGAATACTTCTTACCGTTTATTATTCCACACGTGCATATGAGTCTTCCTCCGAGCCTCGTGTTATTGCAGACTCGAGAACCATAGCAGTTATAGCATGGAACATAAACATAATTATGAACATGGAGATAAGTAATAGCATTTATTATTGCCTCTAGGGCATATCTCCTACAGACTCCCACTTTCACTAGAGTCAATAATCTAATTAATGCTAATGCACTTTACACATATGGCATACCGGTGTAAAAAATGCTTCGCATGTGGTATAGCCTGATTTCCATCGGATCTGACAACTTCAGTTCCGTGTCTATCTCTGCACATCCTCGCGTTTTCATGCTTTCACAAAATTCATATTTTGTGCGGACTTGGCTTTTATGTATGTGAATCACAGGTCGAACCTGGATTCCTCAGACTGAGTTATGGAGAAACTACCTGCAGTAGTGTCCCATTGACAAAACCCATCTTGGAACCATACCAAGTTCATGAATGAACTATATGATTCAACATCTTGTTTGTCGCTTCTAAAGTGGCAACATACTTTGCCACTGTTATAGAATTCGCCACAGTAACTTGTTTGGAACAATTTCCAACTAACTGCACCACCATATTGTGTGTTTCACAAAAACCCTCAATTTAAATGAAAAATCGCATGGAGAAATGATGAAGACTGTATCGATGTAACCTTTTACAACGAACTCTTCATGATCTCCACTTGCGAGAAAACATGTCATCAGTGCTACTTTAGTACTCAATGATCTTTTTTCACTGTTCTCCCATGATCAGTAATTTTGATCACTTTGGTATGTATACGCGCAACACCTTGGGAGTATCGGACATATCTGGTTGTTTTACATACCATGGAATACATGATTAATCCAAACACAAAAGTGTGTGGAATCTGCATCATGTATTTTGCTCATCAGTGTTTTGGGACACCGAGTCTTGCAAAAAACTCTTCCATGTGACTCCGGCAAGAATCACTCCTTGGCGGTTTTAAATGCTAAAAGGTTTTAGCACCTTGTAAATATGTATTCATTGCTTAGCCCTATTAGGTAAATCTATCGCCATAGATCATTATGCCTAATATTGAGGCTATTTAGCCTAAGCACTTCATCAAAAAACTATTTTCAAATGAAGTCCTAATTCGTGTCAAGAAATTTATTTCCAATTAACAATGTGTCAAGCACGCAAGGTTTTTAGAAATATTATTACGCTCCCACTTACTTTCTTGAATTACAAGCATCTTCGTTACCCATTGATGAAGTCAAACCCCTTTGACCATTTCATCAAAGCACGAAGATTCCAACTCCATTTTGCTCTCTTCTGTCCATCGCTAGAACTCTAAAGTTTGCACCCTTACTAGCATCCTCTGGATAGACAAAATGCCTTGGACTGTAACACATGCAAGTCCTTGGTTTCATTTCCATCAGATGGAAATCCTATTGTCATCCAGGTTTCATATCTCATGATTGAAATATATATGTATTAATTGCTAGTTCAACCCGAACCGACTTTAAACATCGCTACAATGAAAACAACCTCATTGTAGTCGAGCTTTATGGATAAAACAATTTTATCCGTATCAGTTTTAAGTTCCATAAATATTTCTTAGACTCTAAGCCTTCCGAAAGGTGTATCAAGGTTTTAATCTTGAATCACTTATATGGAAACTAACTCGGGTTGTATTGGCATTTAGCCAATTCCAGAGTCAGGGCCCATCAACGCTTCCTTGTGTATCGTAGGTATAATGTTGTCTAACAACAATATCTCGTTTGCGCACCTGAGAGGTTTGCACGAGCCTTGCCTACGTGGTTCAGCTGCAAGTTCGACCGAAGTTCATACATTTTATTGTAGAGACTTCCATATCAGTCGCAGTAGGAAACTTTGGAATTACTACCAAGGTCTCTTTCATTTGATCTGATGACGAAGATACTGTTTATCTCGTAGAGTTGCACTATTCACCCACTCACCTTTTTGAAAGAACCATTCTCTTTGAAAGCACACCGTTTCGCGGCAAAACTATTTGCCTCGGTATAGTGAGGGAGGAATACCCAACATTTTGGTATAACCTACAAAGTAGCACTTGTCTGATTTGGAATAGGTTTGTAACCTTTTACACAAGCCCCATATTCCAAATGTTAAGAAAAGATATAACATGGTTGGGCGTACCATACCATGGCTTCATTTCAACAGACCCGATGTAGCTCTTTTCAGTGTAAAAGCCGCAGTCTCTAAAGCATCACTTTAAAAGGGATAATGGCAAATTTATTTATGTCTTCTTTGACCTTACCATGTCATAAATGGTTAGATTACATCTCCACGGACTTTTCACTTGCAGTGGTGTTCCGGGAGGTGCAAGTTATGAAAACCCTTTCACAACTCATCAGACATTCGCTAAGCATGTAACTCAAATATTCCTTTGTGCAATCAAATTGCAGAAACATAATTTTCTTGTTGCAATAACTTCTACTTCATTTTTGAAAACCTTTCGAATGATTTCAAAAGATCCAGACTTACGTCTCATCAAGTAAATATCCATATATATCTACTTGAGTCATTTCTGAAGTTAAATAAATCTACCACTAACAACACTTATGGACTACACACATCAAATGTATGATCACTAATAAGTTTGTTGTTCGTTCCTTATGGCCTGTGAACGGTATTTTAGTCACTTCACTTTTCGGACGAAAGTTGCAAGTGTCAGATGATTCAAAATCAAAAAGACTTCAAAATCCATCATGATGGAATTTTCCATGCGGGTTTCTCCAATGTGACCAAATGTAGTGCCACACTTGTGTGGTATTCTTTTAGTCTTGCGACATTTAGCGTCAGTGTTATGGATGTATCATATTACTATCAATATTCATAACATACATCCCATCTTGGATGGAAGCATGGCCCTTCATGTTATTCATAATACTTAACAACAATTGTTGTTTTTATGAACAACTCTTTTGCAACAAACATTGTGCAATGAGCTAGAGTGTATGAAACTCTAAAATGAATTATGAAAGTAAACCCAGAGTTATTGTATATTATCAATATTCATAACATACATCTCATTCATAATGAAAGTATGGCCCTTGTGTTATTCATAACATCAAACATAAAAAGTTCTCTTATGAACAACCTTCTTGCAAGATACCTTATGCAATGGGCTAGATTTTGTAAAACTCTAAATGAATTATGAAAATAAATACAGACGGCAATACACCGATGGAAGGTATAGTAACATTTACTATGTTCCCTGTGTATACCTTAACCTCATTTCTGGCTAGTCTTTTTAGGCCATAGTAGCTCTTACATTGATTCGTAACAGAATGCAATCGAGCGGGTATCTTTGTGATTAACTCACAATACCCAAGAATTAGTGATTAACATGTTTAACCATAATTCCCAAGAACTATATCTTTGACCAGCCTACTATACATCAAAAACTTGTATGACATTCATACATGAGCTGGATATTCCAGTCATCTTTTTTTCTGCCTTTATACTTCTAACAATTCAACTTTTAGTATTTCCTACTCGCAAAAGAAGCACCCAACTTAAGAGTGGCGTTAGCCCCAGACTTCCTAAGCGTGTAAGTCATACTAACACCCTTTGGACACTTCCTTTCTCTTTAAGTTGTTGTTTTATTCACCTTTCATCATATGACAGGCGTTCTTCTGGATCCCTCTCTTATCAGTCTAATGCATAGTAAACACTTTACTAATAATTTGCAAACAAACATTGCTTTGGATATTTCATATCTTTCAGCCTTTGTTTGTATCTAAAAATTAATTTTCAGTTCCATGAATATCACATAACTATCCCAAACTTTCGAAGTTCGAGTTTCATGGAAGCAAACATATTGCACTTGACCGCAACGGAATTCTAGCTTTTGGATCGAAGGACGAGAGTCACATGATCCATAGCATTAGCAGGAGGATACAGAAAGCATGCGATAGGACAAAGTCCTTCTCGGCACTTTTGAGGACAATCCTCATATTACGTTACCAATCGTAAAGTTTTAACCAGATATTTAACAGCTATTCAATTTTAATAGGGAAAGTGGAATCACGAGCCATTATTCTACAACTATTTTGCAAGAAACACTTAGATAGTGTTCATAATTAATTGCACTGAGAATTAAACATGTTAATTCAACAGTGCGCTCCCACTCAAATCAATATCTCTCATAATTAATTTTGGGTGATACAAGATCCAGACTTCAATTCATCGCCATAGAATCATCATCTCATAACGGGAATTTTAATCGGTAGGCCAACTTGACGATCACATCTCTATGTGATTCTTGCTCATCTTTCAATGCGTGTGTTCCGAGCTCAGGACGATCCTACCATGAACGTCAAGACAACCAAGTGATCTTGCTGCGAGGTCTGACCTCACCCGCCTCACACTTCTCTAATCGTTCGTACCCATGCATCCATGGCGCACCCCGAAAAGATAGGTGCCGTGACGGTGCTACACTTGGGAAAACACTAACTACTTGATATTTTAGTGAGAGATCACCCTAATAAAAAGCGACTACCACGCAATCAAAAAGGGTGCATCAAAGGGATAAACATCTCAGGCAATTCATAATAGCATGATATGGTATAACCCTTTATGACGGAGAAGTCTTTCATTCCTTCGTCTTCAGCATTCGCGTCGGTGTTCACCTTCACGAAGATTGCCACCACCTTGTCGATGCACCAGATAATATTGCTATCTCCATAGCTAATAAAATAAGTGCATTACTTAAGGTTGACACGCAGGTCACTAAAGTGACAATCTATGGCTCCAGCCATCATGCCGAATCATGACACGCAGGTCATCACTACAAAAAAAATACACTGCCGTGATGATACGTGTTTGTCACAGTAGGTCGCGTTTTTTGTCATGCATGTACATCCATGACGATTTTATGACAGAATGAAGATAGTCATACCTGTGCTGTCGTAGAAGTGTTCCATGACATTACCAAAATTATCATCACGGAAGTGTCCACTTCCATGACGATAAATCGCGCGTCACAGAAGTGCTTTCGTCAAGGGTGACCGACACGTGGCATCCACCGTAACGGAACGCCGTTAAGCTATCGGGTCGGGTTTTGGATCCGATAACCCGTTAATAGCCCGGACTAATGGGAAATTTCCACGTGTAAAATTCTTATTGGCCGGACGAAACACGTGTCAGCTCGTCAGTGGGTCAGATAGGCGCCTATGATATGTCGACACGTGCCACGGCCCACCACTGGCCCATTTAGCTTACAAAGCCGGCCCGTTTGACTTGGTCAAAAGTTAACGGGCTGGCCCATGAAAAGCCTGTTAACAGTCTCTTCGCAAATAGCCCATTTTACGGCCAGTTAGTCCCTAAAGGAAATCGGCCCAACAACGTCATGTGGGCCGTCGAATATAACACCAGCCCATTTCACTTTCGGCCCATGTATGGCCCACGACATCTTTCAGCCCATGTGAGGCCTTCGTATCTTTTGGCCCTTTACAGGCCCACGGTTACTCTAGCCCATAATGAACAGTAATTTTCTTTATGCCCGTTAACGGCCCGTGATTTACATGGGCCGTTTCCAGCCTGTGTTAGCTTTTGGCCTATTGACGGCCCATACGTTCTTGGGCTCCTTTTCGGCCCTCAATTACTTCCGCCCCGTTACTAGCCTGTTCCCCTAATGGGCCAAATTCGGCCCATGGCAAGAGTCGGCCCGTTACTGGCCTGTTCCCCTAATGGGCCAAATTCGGCCCATGGCAAGAGTCAGCTCGTTTCTGGCCTGTTAACCCGTTGCGCCGTTTCCAGCCCGTCCTATATTCTGGCCCATTAACGACCCGTTATGCCTGTGACAGAATTTAGCCTTTGCTGTCCTACGGCCTGTTAACGGCCTGTTACCGTGCTGGGCCGATACCAATTACGCCCGATTATGGCCCATGTAGACCCATTTATCCGACGGCCCGAGGCCCACCGATTACAGGCCCATTTATCGACGGCCCGTAGGAGACCCATGGATCCTACGGCCCGTATATGGCCCATGGTAGTTGCGGCCACTAGCAAACCAGGGAAAAAGAAGACTAGGAAATAAATAAGGCCGAAACTAACGCTAGGCTATTAAGGCGATTGCACAGCTTACATCCACTCGGCATCAAAGATCGCCACCAGTGCAAATATAGGGAACACCCTACACTATACAAAAATGGCTTGCTTTTTTCTGCAGCCGGTGGCTGCACGTTAAGAATAAATTTTGTATCGCACCAAAACAAATTACAACTATATAACAAAAGGAAGGTTGGCATAAAACTTAACAGTCTAGCAGATAAATGCACCACCAGAAGTTCAGAAGCTCAGTTCATTTGACCTGACTGTTACGTTTTCATGCTGTATTGTCCGATGGAGCACCATAACCCTCGCCTTCATTTCCCCTAGGCTCCTGAACAACATAGCAAATGTCTGATAGTCTGGTTTCAAAACCATGCATATCTTGACGACATTGAGCAATGTTTCTCCTTGTTTCACAAAGGGTCTCTGTTAGGGAATGGACTTGTGTCTGGAGCGCAGATACAACATTGCTTTGAGCTTGCATATCTTGATCATGAGGCAGTTTGGACGATATTGCCTTAAAAACCAACCCAGTATTACGCAGGAACGTGCTTTTGGCACTATTAGTGGACAGGTACTGAGCCACTGCAGCAAGAGCTGACATTGCGGTTATAGTCGCCTCGCCACCTTCAGAAGGTGGCGGTTCCACCATTTTTTCCATAGCTTGCTAAAAAGTTGAGGTTTTACATTAGTAGTACCAGAACAGAAGATATTAAGGAGGCAGCAAAACCAAACAAAATAGCTTTGGTCTATATACAGAACTTATTCTGGTGAACCCATGTAAAATATTAGTTGTATTTTATTGCAAAGTACATAATAAAACTAGTTGTATTTTATTGCAAAGTACATAATAAAACCAGGTTCCAAACATATGACCATGTACCATCGCTAATGTATTGTCTATTTCTTCACATTGTATCGAGGGCTAAGGATAAAGAGACGAAGTTTATAATACGGTAAGCATAGTATGACATCATTCATATCACAAAACAACTGAGAACAGACAAACAGGCCATTGTAACGTTGTGTGGGCAAGTCCAGCACGGAACTAGATTACGGGTCAATATCAAAGGAACATCACTCCTCTCTTTTAAAACTTGTAAGGTGCAATGATATGCAAGACAATTGTGTATAAAATTGAAAAGAGTAATAGACATTGGCTGCAAACCATGCAGTGCAAGGCACAAGTCAGAGTAAGTAGTAGTTAAAAGGCATGAGGATTAAGGACTTACAACAGCGGCTTTGACTGGTGTAGTCATGACCTTCTTCTTGCTGGTGTGACAGTCCTTGAAGATTTCCATAGCATTTGGTTCAGGTACTTTTTGGTCCTTGCAGGCTTTCCTCTGCATTTCGAACAAGTCAATATAGATCTGATAATATGGTACAGCGAAAAGAGTGAAACAACAGCTAATTACAAGAGCATCGCAGTGTGCAATATAGCTACGAGATCCTGTCGTCTGTTGGAATTTCACTTTCGTACGATTGGCCTTGTTCTTTGAACAGTTCACCTACAAGAAGATAGATTTGTGTGGCACATGCGTAAATAGGACTTCAACATGTGATCTGGTCACATATATATAATGTACCTGATACTTCGGATCAGACCAGTGTTTAACAAGGCCCCTCCAGTCTTCATCCAATATATTTTCTACTGGAGATGTTTGGGAAAGTTCACTGTTAGCCTTGCCTTCAAAGTGAGTTTTCCTCAAGTTATACCGATACTGTCGCAGAGCAGACTTGAAAACATGGGTGCAAGCTTGTCTGGTTGCATCATCTTGGCTATCCAACTTGAACCTCATCTGTTGAAAATTATGGGAGTCTCATTATCAGCAACCTAGAAAGTATGGGACAGAGCAAGACGATATTACTAGTTTCCATACATAACCATACTTACAGATAAATGGTCGAGGAAGGTGTTGAACTGGGTTTCGTCTTTGTCATTCCTGTACTGAATCCATTGTGGGAGGATACGTACATGACACCTAACAGCAACCGCTGCCTCTGATACTAACTTGGTTGACTCTGTAGCATCACGTGGCCTTTTTAAACCTGCCTCAAAACGGATCTCCATTCTTCCTTCTCTAGATTTAGTTAACCTATCAAGCATTATCCCTGATGTTTGTTTCCTCTTGCGCCTAGGTGCTAGTCCAACAACGAACATAGGAAGTGTTAGTGTACATCAAACTGTGAGACTACATATAAAGAAGCATGCAACTATAACTTGACTCCAGCAACTACCTTCTTGCTGTTGAAGCTCACAAGGTTCATCTGATATTGCCAACTCGTCTTGTGTCAAGAGTGCTTGGGAAGTAGTGTCAGGTGGCAAGGGAGCTTGGGAACGTGCTGCTAGCTCAGTTGACGCACGAGTAAGTCGTGCAGCTGGTAGTACTGTGGTAGGTGTTGCAAGAACTAGGGTTGTCTCTGCTTGTTTGGTGGCAGCTATTTGTTTCTGTTTGGTTTTTTTTGCAACTCGTGTAGCATGGGATGCCGTGTTTGTAGAATTTTCCGCTGGACTTTGACCTTCTATTGCACCATCAGTACCAGCAGAATCTGCAGGATTCATCCGCTTCTCATTCCCTGCCATTATGTGTTTCTTCCTCTTTCTCTGTGCCATGTTAAGTCAAGCCAACAAGAAAAACGAATAACAATTTAGTTCTTCAGAACAAATTGATGCGTGATGCAGACGAACTGAACTTTGATGTTAGACAACCACATGATAGGAGGATGTAATATGTATGAAAAACAGGACGGAAGAGATAACCAGAACTATGACGTGTAAACTAAGAAGAAGACATTTCACCAAATTAGAAGCAATGCAATGGAAGGTAGACACCATATGAAAGATGCTACAAATATCGCTCTGCCAAGTTAACAGTGTCTCATCATAAATGGCGTTTAAACAAATGTGAAGCAGTACAAGAAATAAATCATATGCAAGATGTAAACAACATCACACTACCATGTTAGAGGTCTCTCGTCATTAGTGCCATTGCATATTCACAGCTTATGATGTGTAAACTAAGGAGAAGGCATTTCAACAAATTAGAAGCAATGAAAGCTAGACACCATATGAAAGATGCAACGAATATCACTCTACCAAGTTAAAATTGTCTCGTCATAAGTGCCATTTCAACAAATTAGTAGTACAAGCTAGAAAAAGAATGTGAGATGTAACCTATATCACACTCCGAAGTCAAACGTGTCTTATGATAAGTGATTGTTGCAGGTTACACAACAGTAGTAATTTGATGTAAGAACATGGTGTGATAGACAGATATTGTATGTTCTAGAAACAGGAACACGTGTCTTATTCAAGTATAATGTGTAAAGTAAGCATATGGAATTCAACAAAATTAGAAGCAATGCAAGATAGACATCACACATAACATGCAACCACATATAACAGTGCCAAGTTAGAGGGAGCACCGGTGATGCTGCACTAGGGGAGACGTGCTCATCATAAACACAGCTTTGTTGAGTGTCTATGCATGTGTTGTCTTGGAAATCATCTTGGGGGTGTGGAGGAGTAGAAACTGTAGAGGCCCTCCGTTCGGAAGGAGCACCTTTATCCGCTGCCTTGCTAACTTCCTTCCGCTTTATTGATTTTGAATTGTCAAGTAAAACCGACAAGAAAAAGCAATAAAATTCTCTCTTCAGAACTCATTCATGCATGATACTGGCAATCACTACTTTGATGTAAGGCAAACACATGATACCAGGATGGAATATGTACGAAAAACAGGACGGCATGGCATGTTCACAACTGTTTGTGTAAACTAAGCAGAAACCATTCAAGCAAATAAGAAGCAATGCAAGTTAGACACCACATGAAAGATGCAACCAATATGACTCTGCCAAGTTAAAAGCGTCCCATCATAAATGGAATTTCAACAAATTAGAAGCAGCGCATGCTATAAATCATATGAAAGATGCAACTAATATCGCACTGCATATACTAAAGGTGTCTCGTCATGTTGATTGATGCGGGATACAAAAAAATAATAGTTTCATGTAAGGACATGCTCAATAGACAGATGTACTATGTACTAAATACAGGAAGGCATGTCACATTAACAGGTATAATGTATAAGCTAAGCAGACTAGCACATGCAGTTTCACCAGATTGGAAGAATTACAATCTAGACACCATATGCAACCTGCAACCACATATCACGCTGCCAAGTTAGAGCAAGCACCTGCGATGCTAGTGTAGGGGAAATGCTGTAATCAACTACAGAGCTACGTTCACTATCTTCATCTAGCATTTCTGTTTCTTGAGAATCATGTCGGGAGGCTGACGCTGCATTCTTTAAATGAGGAGTAGTCCCCTTGCCTGCCTGCCTCGTCATAAGTGATTGATGAGGGATACACAAGAACATTAGTTTGATGTAAGAACATGGTTAATACACAGATGTACTAGTATGTACCAAAAACAGAAAGGCATGTCATATTCAAAGGTATAATGTGTAAGCTAAGCAGATGCAATTTAACCAAATTGGAAGCAATACAAGCTAGACATCCGGCTGGAGTGGTGAGCATGATCATCTAGGACCTGAGAGCCTGGTGGGAGGCGGGCTGCTTCGCCACCATCGCAGCTTTTTAGTTGGCTTCAGGTGATGCCTATCTTTGCTGGGCTTGTCACTGGCTCGGCCAGTGCCCTGACTAGCTATTTGTCTTTTGGTGCTCACGGGATGGTGGTTCATGTAAAAAAATATCTTTCCTTATCTTACCGACTTCGGCCTTTCGAATACAAGCTAGACACCATATGGAACATGTAACCACATATGACACCGCGAAGTTAAAGCAAGCACCTGGGATGGTGGTTCATTGCGAGCGAGGTCATCAACTCCAGAGCTACGTTTACCGTCTCCATCTGCTGACACTGCACCCTTTATAGCGCTGTAACGTGTCTTGCCTAACCGCACACGAAGCTAGAGCGACTTCTCTCTTTTCTTTTTGGCTTCTCTCATGGCAGCAGAGTCTGAAATACCCTTGCATAAAAACACAATAGTGAGAGTAAGGGTGAAGTGTGTGCAGAACTAGTGCACTGTAAAAGTAGCAGATAGCAGGTGGCTGAAAAATAAATGACAGGAGACATATGATAGCTCTACAACATTGCATGGCAAACAAAATTAGATTCTACTCCGTATGATTTTGTAATATATGAGCACAGGAAATGCAGGTACTCCTCCAGCACACCACCACATGTGGCAGTCGACTGAAAATAAATAGGTCAGTCGATTTTTTTAATGAACCGTCCGATCTATAAGGAACGGGCAGATGGCCTTCGTCTACCTCCCGCCAGTCACTGTTGATGCTCTTTCTCGAACTGCGAGCGACCACCGGCCCAGACCCCTGCCTCCGCCGCCCCGCCCTCCCATCGACCTCACACCACCGCCGTGCTTGGCAGCGCCCCCAGGCCATCCCTTTAATCCCGGCCGACCTCCAGATCGGGCGCCAGTAGCTCTAGGCCGCACACACCCCTAAGATAAACACCAAGGCGCTGCTTCCCCGGCGTAATAGGCGTACTAGCGCCTGTTACGCCGGGGAATGCTTCCGTTAATTGGGAATCAACTGGCCAGAAATTGAAATTCAGGGGGGGCGACGGACCTCTAGCTAAGGTGAAATAGTATATGAGGAGAAACCTTGTGCATCGCGAGTTACTAGGAACATCTGGTATCAAGAAGAAGCGGTCAACTAGTGTCTTCTGTGGGATGAATACCGTGCAAGCAGAGACGTAAGATTTGCACGAATAAGGGAAGAGGAGTACCTTTTTCGGTTGCCGGTGTGGTCACCTCCACATGTCGCGCCGATCTTCTTCTTTTTACCGGGGAAACCGATGTTCTGGAGGGTGCAGGCTTGGACGAACCCATGGCCAAATTGTTGACTGTGTTGCCGTGGCCGTATGTCGGCGGAGGGGAAGCAGATCCGAGGCGGCAAAGGATGGCGTAGCAGGAACAGCTCCGGTGCGGTGGAGGGTGGCGAAGTTGGAGCGGCAGCGGTGAGGTGCAGGACGGCGTGGTTGAACTGGCTCGGGTACGGACGGCTCGGCCTCGGCTTCAACTACTAGCCATGGAGGGCGTTGCGGTGGACGACGATGTCGGGGTATCGGCTCCGGCGAGATGGAGGAGGGCGGCGGTTGATGGGTGGGATGGGGTGGCGGACGGAGGACGCCGGGGTTTCGCGGCTGGTGGAGAGGTAGTTTTGGCGCCCATGGAGTACGAATGGGGAATCGGACGGGTGGGGGGAACCATGTTTCGGTCTGGGACGCACTTGTTTTTGGCTTTTTTGAACAGAAGATGGGACGCGCTTGTTTGAAATTTGGGGAAAGTACAAACTTTGCCCCCCTCTTAAATTTCGGACCTACTGTGGGTCGGGGGTAGGATGGTAATCCCAGGGGTCCCAAATAGTGGGCGGGAGCGATTTCGGCCGCGCGCATGTGTGCTTAGGCGGCCATTGTGTATGAATGTTTTTCGGATGCGGTTGTGTGGTGTCTAGATGAAGCTACAAACCTACCCCGGTTTAGACCTTTGGACGTCGGGCCGGTAGGTTTCACGGGTCGGAGTTATTAGAAAAGTAATTTCCTTGTACTGTCAAACATTGGTCTCACGCGGTTTCGGGCGAGTAGAGGCTCTTTTGGCGCTTCGTTCGAAATTTTGAAACACAAGCATTCACGTTTAGAGTACTCTTGAACTATGAGGATTGACCTAAATAGACAGCGTTATATTTGACCTTGTATGTTTGAAAACCTCATTAAATTATCCGCTTCTTTTTGAAATTTTGACACTTGAAAATCCTATAACTACGATTATTTTGTAATGGAGGAGCTAAATTTGAATCTATTTTGTACACGACTACATATGCTATTATGTACAAAATCAGAGCAAAGATTGGTGCCCCCATAATTTAGGTATGGTTTACAAATGGCATGATATCAAATTCAAATAATTGAATGGACTTCATGTTGAATTCGATTTTTTAAACCACCTTAAGTTGAATTCAAATGTATGCTAGTTCATAGGTAGCTATTTATAATGTCCATTGTGTAACTTTCGTATGTATAATGTGCTTTACACGCACAACATGAACAATACTCGTGTTTATATTCGATTGCTAAAGCGATGCATTGTCTGGAGTTCAAAATACTAACTATGTGGATCAATTGTGTTGAATAATAATATAGACATGCTCAAATTCGATAGAATCTAGATGTCCGATGGATCAATGACCGCTCCTTACGCGAATTGCAAATATCATGATCCCATCCTAATATTTGGATACAATTTATATATTTAATCAATGTGTAGAGCAGTCTTTTACGTGTAGTTTCACTCTCCATCGGTGGTCTCTCACACATGCTCACACACTCTCTCCCGAGGTGTCTTTCTCGCACACATGCTCTAGATATAACCCTCCCTCCCTCTCGTAACCATTTACAACTGTTTTCACTAACCTTTATCACAAGCACTCTTCCTCTCGCAAACATACACACGCACAATCCTCATCGAACCTTTCTATATACATGGACCTGCCTACGTGTCTCATGTACGCACATTATCTTTACGCCTGTCTCTCACGCATTGTCTCACACCTCTCTTCCTAATCGACGAGTATGATACTAGCAGAGCATTCTGTAGGATGCCCCTTAAAGTTAGGTTGGATGAATAGTAATATCAGAGATAAAGGGGTTACCTTAGTCCGAGAACCTAGGGTTACAAATCCTAGCCGGCTTTGTCTGTGGACATAGAGTCCTTCACAATTCTGCTATCTTTGTCTTGTACGACTAGTCATCCATGGGTCTTCCTAAATGCGTCATGGGCCGACCAATGTGGCGCAGGTCGGAACCGAACGAAGGGCCTCACCTCGACCCACCGGACCTCACGCGGTGACACACCCTCTGCCCCCACGTCTCATTATCTTCTCACACCCACACATACCAACACAAACACCACACACAGAGAAAATTTCTCCTGGTGCCTCTATTCCCTCCCCCCTTGCATATACACACTCAAGGGAATGGAATCTCTTGTCGTGACGTCATATTCGTCTCTCTC